>NC_083388.1:26498000-26807000 GCF_031755915.1 Ziziphus jujuba | reverse complement strand
AGCAAAAATAATGACACAGAAAGAATTTGAAGGACGAAGAAAGAGAAAAGCCAAAAAAATAAAAAAATAAGAAATAAAAACCAGGTAGATTACGATTTTCTTAGCATTTTTTTACAAAACGTGTCCTTGGCCGTTGAAAAAGCGCAAGTTACTCTCTTTCTCTGTTTCTTTTATTTTTTATTTTTTAATTTATTTTTCTTTCTTCTTCTTCTTCTTCTTTCATGTTGTTTGCTTAGAAAATGCCTTTCCCTCCTTTGCCGTCACGGACCTTCTTTCTCCAACCCAACACGCCCATGAATTCCCAACAAAACCCACGTTCCTAAACCATCATAAGAATCGTAAAAAAGATAGCTTGAACAAAAAAGATTCAGAGAAATCCAAGGTTTGGGTTACGGTGAATACTGGGTTTTGTTGGATTATAAAGTTAAAAAAAAAAAAAAAAAAGAAAAAAAAAAAGAGAAATGAAAATGGATCTTGGAACGAGATTGGCTTTGCTGGGTGGAATTTTGGTTTTGGCATTGTTTTCGACTGTTTCTGGAAACTTTGTGTTCCCGGTACAGCACAAATTCAAGGGTAGAGAAAGGTCTTTGAGGACTTTGAAAGACCATGATATGCGACGTCATGGTAGAATTCTCTCCTCTGTGGATCTGCAATTGGGTGGCAATAGCATGCCTACTGATATCGGGTCAGTTGGCTTTATTCTTTACTTCCAATTTTCGATTTGGTTATTTTTAGTTTCCAGCTGGAATTTTATTCTCAAGTATCATTAATCCTTAGTAAAAATGTTGTTGGGCTTTTTGATTATATGCCATGTATTTGATTACTTCATTTAGGATCCAATTTTGCTCCTTCTATGCAAAAGTAGGCTCTGGGTGCCAATTTTTATGCAGATTGGAGGAGCACCTTTATTTTGCTTGCTTCTTAATTTAGAATCTTTTGGTGGTCTGAGTGACAATGAGCTAGATGCGTTTGTTGGGTGCTTTTAATTTGGTAGATCCATATTAAACTTCTTCTTGTTTTTCTTCGGCCTAGAGTTGATGATATTTTTCATTGTTAATTTCCATGAATTGTAATTTTTTTTTAATTAATTTTTATTTTTTTGTTTTCTTTTAATGTTTTGCATTTTGAAAGATGTTACAACCTTCCTCTGTTCTTTTTGGACAAAAAAACTAATTACAGAGGTTACAATCTCCACTCTGTTTGTTGGTGTGAATTTTTGTTTCGATCTGTCTACTTATGCTCTCCCTCAATTCAGTTTTTAACTTGTTGGTCTTAATTCCTAAGAGACGAAAAAGATCCATTTTAATCATACTTATCCTTCTCTTTGCTTCCTTTCATGAAGGATGTTTGGTATAATTCACATAAAGATAGAATATGATCTTATATTGTTTTCTTTTTAACTGAAAACCATTGCATTTTGGCTTTTTACTTGTTTGTTTGGTTTAGGCTTTACTTTGCAAAACTTCGGATTGGGTCTCCTTCAAAAGACTATTATGTGCAAGTTGATACAGGAAGTGACATTTTATGGGTGAATTGTATCGACTGTCAGAGGTGTCCCACAAAAAGTGATCTCGGTGTAGGTGTCTTTACTTATACCGTTTCTTATATCACTGCATATTTTAGGCCATCTCAGAGTATTAAATAAATTCTATTGCCGCTTTATCAAAAAGGTTTTTATTATTTTGTTTATCGTACCACAGATTGATCTTACACTATATGATCCAAAAAGCTCATCCACTTCAAAGTTAATTACTTGTGATCAAGAATTTTGCACATCGACATACGATGGTCCACTTCCTGGTTGCAGGCCCGAATTGCTTTGCCAATATAATGTGGTTTATGGAGATGGTAGCACGACTACTGGTTACTTTGTGAAGGATACTATACACTTTGATAGACTGATTGGTAATCAGCAAACACAATCAGAAAATGGAAGTGTAATATTTGGGTGAGTTACATTTTCTTTTTATGTGACACTTTATTCTACATGTGTCTACGCTGTCAAGCTCTAGTCGCCCAAGTCTTGGTAGATTCAGATTTTCCAAAGTTGACTCACTTTGACTTAATTTATTGTTGCTCTACAGTTTATATATTGTGTGTGTGAGCATGGGTACATTAATTAACTGCCTTTTGTTGATTAGGTGCGGATCCAAGCAATCTGGAGACCTTGGTAAAACTTCTGAAGCACTCGATGGTCTAATTGGCTTTGGACAAGCAAATTCGTCAATGATATCACAGCTTGCTGTGGCTGGAAAGGTCAAAAAAACATTTGCCCACTGCTTGGATAATGTAAATGGAGGTGGAATCTTTGCCATTGGGGAAGTGGTGCAACCACAAGTGAATACTACTCCGATGGTACCAAATCAGTAAGTGAGATTATCACAAAATTCTTATTTTGTTTGAAATATGATACACTATGAAGTGTGCTATTAGTTAGAGGTAAATGGTAGTAGAGATTATTGCCATTTGATTGGATGGTGATGCTTTAATAGGTTTTCTTTTTTCAACCTGAATAAGGTAGAAGTTTGATCTGATTGAGTTATGCCACTGTAAGATTGCAAAATCATCAGTGAATAAGATGAGAGTTTTTAGAAAAGAAGAAGAAGAAACAATAAGAAGAAAAGTTTAAAATTCATTTGCATAAACCTTTAGCTGTACCTCTTGCGTTGTTTTTTCTTTTTTCTCTTTTTTTTTTGGGGCATACTTGCACCTAATATAAAGTAAATGTGATGACTAATTAGCTTTTAAAATTATAAATAGAGTTGTATGATCTTTGTTTGTCGAAGTTCTTTCTTAGTTGAGGAAGTACTCCTTCTTTAGGTCTTGGCTTATGAATGCTGTTGTAATTATACTTTTATTTACCATCTTAGGGCACATTACAATGTTTATATGAAGGCAATTGAGGTGGGTGGTGATGTTCTAGAACTTCCCACAGATATATTTGATACTGGAGATCGGTCAGGAACGATAATTGACAGTGGGACAACCTTGGCTTATCTTCCAGATACTGTTTATGACCCACTGGTGACTAAGGTACATGATGTCCTTTAACTTCCAATCATTTGAAGTTTTTACTATGTATAATTTTAGTTTTTTATTTTGCTGTTTCGAATAAATTAGGTTTTGGCACAGCAGCCCGGATTGAAATTACATACAGTTGATGATGAATTTACTTGTTTCGAGTATAATGATAAGTGAGGCGCTAACTGCAACTTTTCCATTGTATTGTCTATTATTTATGAAATTTTGTTAGTCTTTATTATTTGCCTTTTTTACTTATTAAGTCATGTAATACAGTAAGGCTTGTGAACCGTTCTGACCTGTTTGTTGCTTCATTCTTTCAGGGTTGATGATGGGTTTCCAGTTATCACATTACATTTTGATAAATCACTTATTCTGACAGTTTATCCTCATGATTACCTGTTCCAGATTCGTGTAAGTGGTTAATTGTTATTTAAACATGCATGCTTCATTTTGTGGTCCCCCCCCCCCCCCCCCTCCCTACTTAAGGTGGCTTTTACGTGCTTACTGTTCTTAAATTGACTTGGCTGATAAATATTTTGCATGATGTCTCTTTAGGACCGTGTGTGGTGTATTGGTTGGCAAAACAGTGGAGTGAAATCCAAGGATGGAAAAGAAGTGACTCTTTTGGGAGGTAATGCCTTGCCTTGACTTACATTTTAAAGTAAATTTTTGATTGGTGATTTCTAGCTTAATGTAGTACTTCAACAATTACTCATGGTCATAGATTTAGATCAAATTTCATATCAGTCTTAAAGACTCAACCATTGTGTTTGTGTTTAAACCGTATATTGTATGCTGTTTGCATTAGTTCTTTACTTCCAAAATTTCTATCCTTCTATGGATAGCACATGGCTTGTCTAAAAGCATTTTGAAGATAAACAAAAATATCTAAGCTTGTCAAAAAGACTCTGCATATTACTCATGAGATAATCTGTTCAAAAGCATTTAGATGATTTGTGATTTCTGTCTCTATCTACGTCTGACATCTGTCTCTCTACCATGTGTTATAAAATTGGAGGCATTTTGACGTAGAACTTTCTGGAACTTGATATATAGATTGATTGGGGATAATTTTTATCAAAAGAATGGAGTAGATGAAATATTGTTGGTGTGGGTCTGTATGTTATTTATTGACTTTTAATTGTTTCCAATTGCAGATATGGTGCTTGCAAATAAGCTAGTGGTATATGATGCTGAAAATCAGGTCATTGGATGGAGAGAGTACAACTGTAAGTATCTTTGATTTCACTTTTAGATTACTGGGTTCATGAATACGCTCAAAACTATTCTCCATTTCTATTATCACTCTTAACGAGTTTTTTCCCCAAGTTGCTTAAGTTATAAAAAAAAAAGAACAAAAACAAAATAAGAAAAGAATAGAAAAGAAAACCATTGTTTTTCTTCATGAATTATATGCATAATGGTTTTCTGTCATGAATTATACATATAACGGGTGCAATTATTGGTGCTGTGATTTAGGTTCCTCAACCATTAAACTGAAGGATGAATCGGGATCAGTGTACACTGTTGGTCACCACAATCTTTCTTCAGGTGATAGTCTGGGAACAGCAAGAGTATTAACAATTTTGTTATTACTGGGTGCTGTTCTGCACAACTTTGTACAAAACCCATTAATTTTGTTGTAACATTAATTGATTCAACTCGGTTATGTGCTTGATTTGATTTAGGAACTTATACATATACCGTTCAGGAGCTTTTTTCTTTCTTTTTAATTTAATCTCTTCATCCCACGGAACAAAATTATTCCACTGGGATAATACTTGGTTGTTGTTGTTGTTAAGCATGCCAAACATGTATGACATTACAGGAAATTGAATTTACAGAGGCTAACTTCTTCTGTATTGGCTTTTTGGTTGCCCGTTTCAAAGTTCTTTTATTGTATATTCTTTATTAAGTTTGATTTGTGAGCTAGAAACTTCCTGGTGCAAAGATCAGAGAAGACTTATTTTAATGAAAATTGTGATATTATTAGTATAATCTGAATAAAATACAAGTACAACTGGGGTTTGATGTTCTATGGATTAAAGATGGGTAATGCATTGAGAATATATACCATGGATAGTTACAATTTTGACTGTGGATCAAAGGCTTTATAGGGTAGTCCTCAAAAACTGTACAACAAAATAGATTACTGCCAGAAATAGTGCTATTTGATATGCATCTCTTTGAAAGGAGTCATCCCTCTGAAAGAACTGCAATAAAATTCAAATCAAAAACCCATTATTCAAAGCTGATAAAAAGATTAAACTTTGCTCTTACTCTCAGAAAGACAATCAATCTCTCTGGCAAAGGAGCTCACCTTTGTTGGATCACCAGATGGATCTGGATAAATTCCTGGATTTTCTTTCTCCTTTGACAAACGGCTTGACAAGCCTTTAACAAGATCAGACAGGTCCTTCCCGCTCTCTATTGTGGCAAAGAGACGGCGAGATGTCCAGAAAAATGCCTGAGCAAAGACTGTAGACGATGATAAATCCCAGAACTCCTCATGTTCAATCACCTGGCCGCTAATCTGGTTTAGAGTAAACTGGGAGTTGATCTTTATGATCAAATCTCCACTTATGCCGGCTATGAAAGATTTCGGTTTTCCTCTGATCGTCCATTTGATTCTTAGGACACTGGTCGACAACATCACCATTTCCTGAACTGTCTGTTAAACAACAATGACAATGAACGAAAATCCTTCAAACTTCAAAAAAAAAAATCAATTTTCTACTGTGGAAAAAACATTCTTGAAAATGTAGCATTTCTCACCGCAGAAGGGTTATCTAGTGCATTGGTAGCCCATAATGGCCTCTTGTATTTTTCACGACCAGTAAAGCTTCTAACAGGATCCTGCAAAATTAAACCATGAAACTAGTCAGAAATATCAATGATCAGAAAATAATAACAATAATAATAATAATAAAGCTTATCATAAAAATAATTACATTAAATTACCTTGTATTTAACAGAAACAGCAAAAGTTCCAAGTGCACGGTTGCCCTCCCTAAGCTCTAAGATATCACGAACAAGTTGTCTCGCTGTTGATTCAACCAAAGGACTACTTTTACATTCAAACTCATTGCACAGCTCTCCGAACTCCATTCCATCTACTATCCTATCAGCCTCTGATCTTTCCGTGGCACGCTCTGACAATTCAGTCCTACTAGAATCATTTCTAACTGCATATATATAATCAAAACAGAGTCTTCACCATTAAGTATATGTGAACTTTTTCTTTTGCCATTATGCTATATATGTTTTTCTCAGCAACCAAACGAAAGGGACAAAGTAAAAACAGTATAAAAGATAAGAAGTAAAACAAACCTCGAAGTACAAAAGGTTGGTGGTAATGGGACGGCACGGTGAAATGCTTGGAGGTGAAAATGGATTTATTCTGGCGGCTTTTCCAATGGTGACCGGCGGTAGAAGCTGCAGCGATGAGAGCAGAGGAAGAAGCAGAGGCACTCATCTCTCCCCCATACTGTTGCTAACGCTCACGCAAGAATACATAGAAAAATTTTCAGCCTTTCATTTTTTCCCCGCCCTTCTTTTTTCTTTTTGTGGATTTTTTTCTTCTTGTTTTTGGATAAGGTTGGGTAATGAGTATCCTTGTGTACAACACCTGTGCACTACAAAACCGTACATTGAACACATACAACAAAATTCAAACATTAATGAATCTTCACACAGAATATAATTTGACACCTGACCTGGCTGTCTCACCACGTGCTTACTCAGACACCTAATACCAAGATGCTTCCTATAATAACATTGATATATGTTAGAAGCTGACTGGCTAATAGAATTCTTCTTTTTCTTTTTTCTGGCTAGTCTAGCTAATAAAATTCCTTTTGTGTTACATAGCTTAGCTGTTTTTGAGATAGCAATTTCTGGGAATCAATGGAATTGTGTGTTAGCTAATAGGCATCAGCACAGCTTTGTTATTTTGGTGCACAAAAAGTGAAAATATTTGAGTCATTTCTTAGCATCCCATGTAGGAAAAAGTATTTAGAGAGTTTGTCATTTTCTGATTTAAGGACCTAGAATTTCAAGCTCTTTTCATTGCAATTGATTCCTTAATTGGAATTTTAAGGTGGTTGATATAAATATGTGAAGTTATGGAGGAGAAAACGAGGTTTTAAAAGCTCAAGATTCCCCACTTTTTAACACTACCGCAAAATCTGTGTGCTATAACAGGAATAATCAATAATGCCTGCAGAACAAAATTGCTTCTCCCTGTGGTTTTTTGGTATAAAGTAGCCAAGTAGGATTTCATTTTCCTTTTTTTTTTTTTTTTTTCTTTTTTCTTTTTGTCTCTTCTGCCAACTTTTTCATCTTTTTTCTTTCTCCATTTGCTTTTAACACCCCCCCCCCCCCCCCCCCCCCGGGTCCTCTTCTTCTTCTGCTTCTATTTACAGTTGTTTATAATTATAACTGCATGTCCTCCTTCTCTTTCTCTAATGTTATAAATACTTAAAAAACAACTGAGAACTTGCGTAAATATCTACATTAGCATATATCCATATCCACCATGGATAAATTCTTCTTCTGCCGTGCATCAATTTGTATGTTTCTGGGTTTTGTACTGACTAAAGCAGTTCCCGAAGATGCTCTCATTACCTATCTTCCTGGTTTCAATGAAACATTTCCATCCAAACATTACTCAGGGTAAGTCTCATAGTCATCATATATATAATGTTAGTAATATATATATATATATATATACACACACACACACACACACACACATCATTTTTTATTTTTTGGTGAATATATATGTATATACACACATCATGGATGCTTCAATGTGTGGGATAATGTATGTAGGTATGTGAGTTTAGATAATCATCCTCCAAAAAGTCTGTTCTACTACTTTGTTGAGTCAGAAAGAGAACCATCCAAAGATCCTCTGGTTTTATGGCTCAACGGGGGACCTGGATGCTCTAGTATGGATGGGCTCGTCTATGAACATGGTAAGACATACATAGATACATACATACATAAATACATATATATATATGTATGTATAAATTTTTTATTTAGTTTCTGGGATTTTCCTAAAGATCAAAACTAAAATCCTATTCATCCATATTTTACCCATACAGGACCATTCAATTTTAGAGCCGGAAAGCCAGCTGGTACCCTCCCCACATTGCATCTCAACCAGCATAGCTGGTCCAAGGTTCAAAAATCCTTTTTTTTTTTTTAATTAATTAATTTATTTTTTATCTCTCTCTCTCTCTCTCTCTCTCTCTCTCTCTCTCTGTGTTTATCCATATAATTTCATCAAGTATCATTGTTTTTTCAAGTAAAATGACATACAGCCATTAGATTCCCACTTGTGCATTTCATTATCCAAATTTTCCTTCTTTTTTTTTGTTCCGATTATGTGTTTTCAGGTAGCATTTTTACATATATAAATCTCTTATTGCCTGTAATTTTCAGGTTTCAAATATTATATATTTGGATTCTCCTGCTGGTGTTGGCTTGTCTTTCTTCAAGAACACAACCACATATAAAACCGGGGACATCAAAACAGCTTCTGATACACATAATTTTCTCCTCAAGGTAATAATTTATTTGAACACATATACATTTCTTTTAGAAATTTTTGCCTTAAAGATTCTTAGTTTTTGTACTAAAATTATTCATTTTGACTGTTCTGGAAATAAAGTGGCTTGAAAAGTACACTGAGTTCATATCAAATCCGTTTTATCTTGCTGGAGAATCATATGCTGGAGTCTATGTGCCTACACTTGCCTCCCAGATTGTGAAAGGCATGCGTTTTTTAAGAATCCAATTGATATAAATTTACTCAAACTGAGCTGTATTTGTTAATTTTTAAAGTTGAGGGTCCCTAACTTGATCAATTTTCAAACTTCTTACAGGAATTAAAAATGGTACAAAGCCTTTAATCAATCTCAAGGTATTAAAAAACACTAGGAATTTAATATATTCGAATTCAAAACTATGATTACGTTCAAACAGAAGCATATTTTGGATCAAGCAGGGCTACATGGTGGGAAATGCAGTGACAGACCCAATATTTGATGAGAATGCTTATATCCCATTTGTACATGGAATGGGACTAATATCAGATCAGATGTTTGAGGTTAAAGTTTGGCTGACTAATAGTGCTCTTTCTGTTTGTTTTTCACCAAAAAATTAACAATGACTGGATTAAAATAAACTCTTGCATATTATACAAATATATGCAGGAAGTTCAAAGTGCTTGTGGAGAAAAATACCATGGAGACCTTAGTCAAAGATGCAGTAATATGCTTGGTCAAGTTTTTAAAGCAAGCCCTCTTATTTCCTTAATTTCTCTGTGAGATTAAATTCCAATTCTCTTATTGATTTTACCAAAGTTTTAATTAGTTAATTTTTTCTGTGCTTTTTATATAATATCTGAAGTTTCTTTCTGGACTCAACGTCTATGACATTCTTGAGCCCTGCTATCACATTCCAACAAAGGAAAAGAATATTGGAAATGGAAGTGGCACTACTGGTTTACCAATTAGCTTCAGGCAATTAGGGAAGACAGAGAGACCACTCCCTGTGAGAAAAAGAATGTTTGGCCGCGCTTGGCCTTACCGCGCACCAGTAAGAGATGGACAAGTTCCATCATGGTCCCACATAATGAGCAAGAACAATGTCTTTGTTCCATGCTTTGTAAGTGAAGCAGAAATAATATTCAACTTTGAATTGGACTAAACAGACTAATAATTATATGTGTATATATATATATATACATATGTATAGACTATAGTTTATTGCCTCTCAATATTATGTATGCAGGATGACAGAGTTGCAATGTTATGGCTAAACGATGAAAATGTCAGGAAAGCAATCCATGCTTCAGGAGTGGTATAATACTATATATATATATATATATATATGGAATGTAAATGTTATATATAGTATACTGATTTTATTATATTTTAATGTTTATGAATTATTAAGACTATAGTTTATAAACTGATATTTTTTATCCTAGCTAATACGTGCCTTCATATAAGTACAGGAGAGTGAGGTAGGTCAGTGGGAGTTATGCACCTCAGAGTATAAAGTACACTACCATCATGATTCTGGAAGTATGATCCCTTACCACATATATTTGATCTCCCAAGGATATCGAGCACTTATCTTTAGGTAAATAACTATGTTACACCTACGTATATGTATATGTATAATGTATAATATCTAAGATTCAGAATATATCATCCACTAGCTATGGATTTGACGTTGATAAAAAGCTTGTCTTGCTTGCCCAGTGGAGATCATGATATGTGTGTGCCATTCACTGGGAGTGAAGCTTGGACAAGATCACTTGGATTTAAAATATTGGATCAGTGGAGGCCTTGGATGGTCAATGGCCAAGTTGCAGGGTAATAATTAAAACTACATGATTTTTTCAATGTTTTGTGATGTTATTTTATTCCTTTTATACACTAATATCATGATTTTTTCAAGTTGCAGTCTACTTAATAAACCCTTTTTTTTTTTTTTTTTCAATTCCAGTTTTCTACAAGAATACGAAAATAACCTCACATTTCTCACCATCAAGGTCAGTATACAATACCAACCAAACCCACTTTAATTTGCTCCACTAATTGAATATTTCTAAGATTTACTTGCAGGGAGCTGGGCATACTGTTGCTGAGTACAAGCCCAAAGAAGCATTGGAATTTTATAGCCGTTGGTTACAAGGAATTTCTATATGATTTTAAGTCACATATATGTTATGGGGATTCAGTTTCTTAGACTGCCCAAATGAGGAGAAGAAAAATTGGATCTCTAATAATATGATTAGAAGGGAAATAATTAAGAACTTGATTAATATAAAATATTTTTTAAAAAGGAAAGTTCTTAACATTTTTGTCAAAGTCTAAAGTTATAATGGGTCCTATATGAAGACTATTATACACCCTTCTGTAAAAAAAAATAATTAATAATAATTGAAAAAAAAAAGAACTTAGGTTGTTTTATTTCTAAGTGACATTCAACATGAGAAAATTTAAAATTTTCGATGTTGGTTTGAATAATGTTGTGACAATCAAAAATGAAGTTTTTTTTTTTTGATTTTTTTTTTGGGTGAATAAATCAAAAACAACGCTAGTTAATATAATATGGGTAAATGCATGAAAAACAACTATCAATCAGTTTAATATATGATTTCCTCTTGAAAGATCAAAATCCCAATAAAACCATTACCTCTAAAAAACAAAAATTCCTTTTCCTTCTTACCCCATTTTTCATGAATTAACTTCACCTTGCCGCAATCTCATTTCTTCTAATCATATACCATTTATATATGTCATTAATTTCATTAATAATTTAAAAGGTGTCTCTTTTATAATAATATATATATATATATATATATATATAACAGGGGGTCACTTTCTTGCAATATATAATAATATATGGAACATATAGATGTATATAGATATATAAGAAAGGGAAATGTATGAGCAAAGTTGCAGAAGAAAGTAGCTTTTTAGGTTGCAATTTTATATTTGTCTTTATTTTAAAAGGAATTGTTCCGTTATTTTGTTTTTTTGAGGAAAAATTTGTACAAGTGGTCCACTCCACTGGACAATGAAAAAGAGGTGATCATTTAGACGGCAACACCCATCATCAGACAAAAATTTAAACTCCTCAAAATGAAGCTCTAATTTATTGAGAATCTGAAAAACTACATCATCTTAATCTTTTTTTGAATTTTATAAGAATTACATGTTTCAATATCTTGATATTATGAGAGACATACATAGCCGATTTAAAGATATATTCATAACTCAAAATTTTACCTATTTGGAGCATTGGTTATCATGATCCTTTAATCTAATTGAAATAAAAGAGTGCATATGGTGTCTATGAGATATATGTATATATCATATATGTATGTGTATACATAATATATATTGATCCGTGACATAAAAAAATATGACCCTTTTCTTCTGTTTTACTCAAGATAATGCATGCAAACTAAGGTATAAGTCCAAAATAGAGTTCTGCTACTGCCCCAACTCCCTCCACTAACTAACTTCAATAGATAAGTTAAATTATATATATATATATATATATATATATATATTTTTTAAAAAAAAAAGATATTTTCTTTTTGATGTGAAACAGTAAAATTATAAGTTTGGGCCCCAACCATCAAAATATTATACATTGGAGGTCACGCCCTCATCATTTCCTACTCATTGAAATTGTATTATTTTCACTATTTCCTGTTAAAGTTCCCTTTTGTCTCTTGGTTCTAACTCCAGGAAGAAACCAAAGCCAAATCAAAAAAAGTATATTTCACCCAAATAGCAATGAAAAGTGTGGAAAAATTAAAAATTCTCTATACCCATACCCTCAAAAATCTTCCTCTATCACAGTGCATAGACTTATCATTGGTGATGTTTGTATAAAGCGTTAACCAAGCCTGGTCCTCCTAATTGTCTTTCTTTAATTTCTTCTGAATCTTTATTTATTTTTCCTTTTCTCCTTTTAAATTGGTTTTCTATAACTTTTCATGCCAACTGTTTTCCTCCTTTGACCTAAAAATTGTAATTTTTATTTATTTATTTTTTTTGGGCTCTCTTTCATTTCTCACTTTTTCTGTCTATATAAACCGGTTTTCTGATCAGATTCTCCATCTCATTGATTTTATCACCCTCTCTGATCTCTCTCTATCTTTCTCTCTCTAAAAAATCCCATATGCACAAGCATTGAATTTTACTTCATCAATATCTATTTAGTAAGGAAATAAACTTTATAGGACTACTTTTCTTTTAATCTTTTTCTATATAAGGTTATAACCATGGCCAAATTCTTCTTCTTCTTCTTCTTCTTCACATCACTCTGCATGCTTCTCACTCTGTTTGTCACTGAAGCTGCACCAAAAACCTCTCTAGTCAAAACACTTCCAGGCTTCAAAGGCAGTTTTCCATCCAAGCACTACTCAGGGTAAACAATTACTTCAAACTCATATATCAAAATTTCCATTGATTATATATAATCATCAAAATTGCTAATATATATACATATAATTATATACTATATATATGTGTATGTGTGTGTGTCAGATACATCACCCTAGGAGGAGAAAAGCCTGCGGACCAAGGGAAGAATCTTTTCTACTACTTTGTTGAATCAGAAAGAAAACCAGCGACTGATCCTGTTGTTCTGTGGCTTAATGGAGGCCCTGGTTGCTCTAGTTTCGATGGCTTTGTCTATGAACATGGTATGCTTTTCTTATAGACTCTGTACCTCTCTCTGTCTCTCAAAGAAAAGATCACCATGGATATCAATGACTATCTGAACTGTCTATCTGTGTTTTTTTCTTTCGGTCCAAACACATATTTGTACTTCAATTTTGGACTGTCCATGTGGTTCTTTCTATCTTTGCTACACTTTATTTAGGCATTCTTTTTTAATGGATTTTACTGTTAAAAGTCAATTATATAATTATATAATTTTATATATATTAGTTGGGGGGTTGTTACAGTTCAATTGATTAGGAAAATAAATGAATTATAATTTTTTTGTCACGATCAGAGTTTCTGTTTCCAGTCTTTGAGAGGTGATTAAGAGGAGGGTGATGATGCTTCCCAACTAGAATTCACAGATAAAGTGCTGTCTTTTCATTTCTATTGATTAATTTTATACATTTTGGAAGAATTTTCGTTTTTCTGCTTCATCTTTGACAGGATATTATATATATATTAAAGAAATTGACAATTTTGTTTTTTTGGTAGGACAAAAAATTGATAATTTAGTATTGTATGTATGAAAAAAAAAAATTAATAAAGATTATATTTAATTTAACCTTATATCTGCCAGACACATCTAGATTCATAAAGGGACGTCTTCATTGTTAATGTGTGGTTCTAATTCATGCACTGTGTGTCATTGGAGTGTACATGACAAAACAGATAATAAGTTAGTCATAAGGCCAAAGGGGACGGCAAGGAAAAAAATAAGCTTTTATATTAATTAGCTTTCATACATACATATATATATATATATATATATAAATAAATAAATTACTGATGTATGTGTTGGCATTTCCAATTCATTTCTTATGCAAATCCTACATATTAGACTTATTCATAGTAATCTACATATTGCAGTTAAGCACATGGGGTTGATTATGATCTTTTAAATTTCTAAAATAGAGCTTTGAATTATAACTATATAATTTTTTTCCTCATAAATAATATTAACCAAATTGTTTATAATTATATATATGCAGGACCATTCAATTTTAAAGAAGGAAAGCCAAAAGGAAGCCTGCCCATTTTGTATCTTAATCCGTATAGCTGGTCCAAGGTCAATAACATTAATAATATTGTTTTCTCAATTAGCAATTAAATCCTTAATCTGTCTATCATTATTGTTAATTATTTCTTTGGCTTATAATATTTTTTTAGGTCTCAAACATTATATATTTGGATTCTCCAACTGGTGTTGGCTTTTCTTACTCCAAAGATCCAAGGAACTATGTAACGGGAGACCTAAAAACTGCATATGATACACACAATTTCCTCCTTAAGGTAAATTATTTTTTAACTTCAATCTAATACAGTAAAATGTTTCAAAGAAAATGAAAAGCAGTTAAATTAAAGTGACTATAAAACAATTAGTAAACTTGATATTAATGGCCCATGTAGGTCAGGAAGCTACTACTAATTAATGTATATAGATATCTTTCTCAATCAAGATTCATAACTAATTTCGGATTGAAGATCAAATTGTCAAAGACAAAGAAAATCAATAAATTTTGTTGTTTTGCAATCAGTGGTTTGAGCAATTCCCAGAGTTCCTTTCAAATCCATTTTATATTACTGGAGAGTCTTTTGCTGGAATTTATGTACCCACTCTTGCTTCTCAAGTTGTACAAGGTAATATACTTGCTTTTATAGATAGTAAGCAAGCATATTGAATATATGGTCACAACTTTCTATTAGTGATTTTAATCTTATTATATAATATGTAGGAATAAAAGATGGAGCAAAACGCATTATTAATTTCAAGGTACACTAATTAACTACTTTGGCAAATTCTAATTATAGGCACAAAATTTAAGCATGCACTAGGCATTGAATTTTGATTTTTGAGGGTTGATTTTTAATGAAGGGTTATATGGTTGGAAATGGAGTCACCGACCGAATATTTGATGGCAATGCTCTTGTCCCATTCGCTCATGGAATGGGCCTCATCTCAGACGATATCTATAAGGTGTATATAAAGGCCGGCCTTACTCTCTCTCACTATATTACTTTTTGTTTGCTAATTTAGAAACTGAAATTTTATTAAAATTTGCACATGTTTATTTTTCCACATGGTAAAGTTGGAAAGCATTTTGAATTTTTTTTTTAATTTTTAATTTTATTTTAAATGTTGTAGAGACACAAGTAATTAACTATTTTTCTGCAAGTTATTAGTAGAAAAATTTATATTTTCTTTGCTTCTTGGAAAGCTCTAGTTTTGGTTAAAAATTATTCATATTAACTAATAATGCAGGAAGTTGTAGCTGCATGTGAAGGAATCTACTACCAACCTCAAAGTGTAATGTGCGATGATAAACTTGAGCAAGTTCATCAGGTGAAAAATTAATAGCTTTTTCACTACTCACAAACTACTTTATTTATGCCAAAAGCTAATCAATAAGATGTAATTTTTTTTTTAATTAGAAGATAATTTGGAATTTGAATTAATTAGGCTATTGAGGGTTTGAACATTTACAACATTCTGGAGCCATGTTACCATAACCCAACATATAACCAAAATGACAAACTACAAAATTCAACCTTGCCATCGAGCTTCCAACAACTAGGGAAGACCCAAAAGCCATTGCCGGTGAGGAAAAGGATATACGGAAGAGCTTGGCCTTTTCAGGCACAGGTAAGAGATGGCCTTGTCCCCTTGTGGCCTCAACTAGCTGCATCTACAAGAATCGCTGTCCCATGCGTTGTAAGTTTCATTTCTTTAATGTTCAGATTGACCAAGACTTAATGTCCAGTGTCCACCAAGTATTTGTGTTCTAAATTACCAAGTTTGTTACTTTGGATGATTATTTATTTATTTTGCTGAGTGTAGAACGATGAAGTGGCAACTAGGTGGCTGAATGACAAAGCAGTCAGAAACGCAATTCATGCTGTGCCGGTAAAGCTTATATTATAAATATAGATATATAATTATCATTTTTCCTTTGGTTTTGAGAATTTTGAATAGACATTCTAAAAATATATGATATAATAGGAAAGTGTATCTGGTCGATGGACTTTATGCACAAACAGAATAAGCTATTACCATGATGCTGGTAGTATGATTCCCTACCATTTGAACCTCACATTGCAAGGATATCGAGCTCTCATTTACAGGTGAACAATTCGTTTCATGTTAAAATATTTCCTAATCTTTCAAATGGGAAAAACAAGTATATATGTTTTGTTTAACATGAAAATTGAATTAAAAACCCATTTTGGATTAGCAGAAAAATGATGCGATATTTTTTTTTTGGAATTTGGCAGTGGAGACCATGATATGTGTGTGCCATTTACTGGGACTCAGGCATGGACAAAATCACTAGGATACAAGATTTTAGATGAATGGAGGCCATGGTTTTCCAATGGGATAGATGTTGCAGGGTATAAAATTTCTCATCCCTCTCACCAATTTGTTTTTTGTTTTTTTTTTTTTTTTCTCTAACTGTTTCATCTTTTATTCTTGATAAATGGAATTTTGTTTGCAGATTCTTACAAGGATATGAAAAAAATTTCACATTTATTACCGTCAAGGTTCTGTATTTTAAACTACTAATTTTGTATTTTCTTTACGAACCCCTCCAATAAAATCCTTAATGTTTTTTAATTTCATGGGGTTGCAGGGATCAGGGCATACAGTTCCAGAATATAAACCTCAAGAGGCTTTGCATTTCTATAGCCGTTGGTTGGCAGGACTTTCCATATGACAACACAGATTCAGACAATAAGCTTTTTTTTTTTTTTTTTTAAATTGATTCAGAAGAATTAGTGTCGATTTTGATTTTTATTTATATTATGTTTAATCATTTTATAAAAATGCAATTTGCTTAAACAAGAGCTTCATATGGTTATGAGATTGGATTATAATTTAGCTTTGTTGACTTTGCACCTTATGCATTTATTGTCCAGTGCCTTTCCAAAATATATCTATATATATATATATATATATTTACATGAAATGAAAAACTTTTGATATCATTATCCCCTTACCATAATTTTCTTGGAAAACAAACAATACTCAATAGAAAAAAAAAAAATCCAAAAGAATGCATTGTGGTGGAGATCTTTTCAGCCTTTTTGGGTTAGAAAGATATTGTGGAAATATAACGGACAAAAAGAAGCAAAGTTTCATAAAAAGTGGATTGAATTCCCAAGTTGCAAATGCCCAGTTGCTGCCCCAGCCGTTAAAACCCTTTCGTATTCTATCTTTCAAAGGACGACCTATTTCAGTTGCTTTCCATCCCAAAATTGAGGCTACCAAAAAACAAAAAGGGGTCTCCTCTAACACAAGAAGTAATCCAAACCACAAAGAATGGGCCAAAAACTCCCTACTTGCGAGTAATAATAAAGTCCCACAATGGAAGATGACATTAATAAAAAAGGAATCTGACCATTCAAAAAGCATAAAATAAGATGAGGCTTCATTATCACAAAAATTATAATCAACCATTAATGAATATCACACAACAAAATTTGACACAAAAATTAACTTCTTTTTTCTTTTTTTGTTCAAAAATAAGCAAAAGACAGGAGAGTCGGATTTTACAAAATTCCAATCCCACCCAAACTAGAGAGAGAAGAGGACAATTTTCCCAGACATTGCTAATATAGTCGGGCCCATCTCTCCGGTCCATATACTTGGAGGCCCTAAAAATCTTTTTCCATCTCTGTAGAAAAAGAAAACAAAAACAGAAACTAGAACCAAAAATAAATTAAAAAACAAAAAATGTAAATATGAATTACCAAAAAGAAGGACAAAAACTCAAATCCTTTTTTTTCTTGGCTTTATATATATCATTTCCGGGCCTTCTTGTCTTCTTTTCCAGGCACAAACCTTGGCAGATTCAATAATGTATTAACACGAGAAACTCCTTCCAGAGCAGACCATTCAACTCCTGACTCAGCATATACTTCATCTGAACCATCTTCTTTACTGTCTTCTGCAAGAATCTCTTTTCCACTTCGAAGACTTTGCGAGTGGCTCAAACCGGTTGGACCTGATACTTCTTCGTCTTTCTCAGTCCCCGTGTTTACCTCGTCGACAGAAGCTGGAGGATCTTTTATTTTGGTATTAGCAACAGCAGTTGATATGTTGTTCAAGTCTGAGTCTAGGTAGAGGCAAACAACAGCACAGTCATCTACTTTTGAAGTTGGGTATTTATATCGCCAAGCTCGAACCGCTGACTCCACCAATGCTCGAGCTGCTGAAGAACGTGCTGGGGCTGATGCTATAATGTCTACCACTTCTTTGTTAGAGAGCACATCCCAAATCTGCAGCCAAAAGAAGAAAAAATGAAGACCTTTTTAAGTGCGGAAGTAGGAGAGATCAAATTTATATTCAGTAAAGCGAATTGCTGCTCAACATAAACTTGGTTTCTCTCGTACCCCATCAGTAGCCAAGACTATAAACTCATCTTTGTCAGTGACGCGTCGATAAGATATATCAGGCACCGAGATCAGACCAAAATCCTTTAGGCAAAAATCACCAAAGGCCCGTGCCATGGCAAGGCCAGGAGAGTCATTGTTGGGGAGCCAAACACGTGCCACTTCGGGTTCATCCTGAAGAGCAAAAACACGCCCTTTACACTTCTGAATCCTCTCTGCTTCGGCTGTAAGAGGAAATAGTAAAATAAAGTGACTTTTGAGTTAGTAATTAGACAGAAAGGAGTACATTTCAACAAACATTCAAGCAAGGGTACAAAATGGACACAATTAAACCACTATCACAAGAAATTCCACTTTCCAAGGTCCAACCAAAGACCTGATCTAAAAACTCATGAGAACTTCACTTTCAGGTTGAGAAGTCTAATGAGGATTCAGAGGCTAAGCGAATGGAGAACACGAACAAGAACATCTGAATGAGTGGTGACTAATAGTTTCCTATTGAATAAATCCCAGGCCAATTAGCTGTTCAAAGGATTTAAAAGGAACAAGTTACCATCTATTAGACTTGACAGGTTACACGCTGATACACTCAAGAAGGTTAAGATAGAAACTTTCTACCACTTTCAAGGCTATATTAGCAAACTCTCAACCTAACAGCTCAAGTTTCCAAGAACAACAATGCTCGAAAATAACACGCAGGCTTTCTAAGCTCATAATCAATATACCTATTCTCAAACAATGTTTTCCTCTCAATGTAAGAAGGAAAAGCAGGGAAGGTGAAAACTTGTTCACAAATGCTCAAATATAATCTCTCCTGTTTCCAAGCTCAAAAGCACAGAACTCGAGTCCACATATCATAGAGAGAGAAACGGACCTGGAAGATTTGGCTTGAGGTCCACTGTCAACTGAACTGCTATCAGGGAATCATCTTTATCTCTTGTACCAAGTACAGCTCTGGAGTCCCCAACATTTCCGATGATGATATCACGGCCCTATAAAACAGCCAATGCATTGATGAGAAAGATGTCCATGGTACACAAAGCCCAAAACCATACAATTTTGCAAAAGCTATGAGACCACCTGCTTAACTAGAGTTACAGCTGTTGTCCCACTACAGAAGCAATCAATACTTGGTTGTATTCTGAGTTCCCTATCCATGACTTTGAAGGCCTTCAAAAACGACTCTTTCAGTGTCTGAAAGATCTCGGGTTGCTTTTCTGAATCCTCAGTATCAGTGGAGGGCCTGAGTTCTTCATCTGCAGATGCAAAGGTATCTTCTGAATTCATGCTTCCTGCAGTATTAAGGCTGATCTCTTTGAGAACCTCCCCACTGGTTATATTCACTTCCCAGTTTGCACTCAATTTTAGAGGAAGAGAATCTCTCACTCTCTTTGCAACCATATGGCCGTAAGGACCATGACCATCAAAAACACCACAGAATACTGTGTCGGTTCTAGAACCAAAATTCTGAAAAATACAAAATTAAAAGGGTTAGTGAAAATTGCTCTCAAATAAGCACACTTATATTATTACAACTCTTGAATTCTAAATATAAAGAAGACCGTGGTAATTTATGACATAGTTTACTTGAGCGTTCCATTTTTAAAAATAAGTAGCATAACAGTGTTTATTTCACCTGAAATTTATTCAACGATCAAGTGGACTCAAGAAGCATGTTGTTCAATACAGAGCATAATTTTGTGACAATCAACCCTGTTAATAAAAAATTGGATAATATCCTCAAAATTAAAAATGTAGAAGCGGCAGCTGGTTAATGTAAAATTTCTGCTTTTCTACTCCTTAACTGGAAAGCATTTTTTTCTTTCTTACTTGAACGTATCTCTATACAAGAAAATAAAGGCCGATTATGAGGATAAGATAAAGCTTTAGGAGCTGCATAAGTAAACAATATAACATACCCAAACATAAAACAAGTTAATCAGCAAGTATCCATTAAAGCTATGCGAACTTATATACGATTACACTTGTAGGCATCAATATTTAAGCTATATTCAAGAAGCATACCAAATATATCCAAATCAGTTAAATTACCATGATTTCAACCAAATCTGAACAGAAACATAATTCTTCACGAAAATCATCTAAAAAACAAAAAAAATAAAAGCTTAACCTCCCAAACAATCATAGCATCCTGGTTGGTTCCTTTCTTTCCTTGTTGAGTAAAGAGGGAAGCAACTTCACTGGACCCATTCAAGAACAACCTTCCAGGAATCCTATGCAAAGGTTCTTCTCTCCGATAATCAAAGGAGGAATTCCTTGACCCGGGTCTTTTCTTGGAGTTCTTCCTCTTCTTGACTCCCAGAGAGGGAGACAAAGGGGAACCGGGACGAGGGCTCCTGCTTTCTGCAGATAAGCAGGACCCCATTCTGAGGGCCCTGATAATGTTTAATATGCACTCCAGACCAGCCAAACAGCCACACCCTCTATTCTCACTTGAAGGATCCGTCAGAAAATCTTTGTGAATACCCCCACTTCTTCTTCAAGATTGCAGCTTTTTTCTGATGAATCCGCTAAATTCACCCTTCAATCACAAATGTTTTAAGCAAATTCTAAATAACGCTTTTCAGTTCCAAGCCTCAGTAATCAGATTGATCCAAAAAAAATTACTCCTTAAACAGTCTGATATACGATCTGCAACGAATTGTCACAGACCCTTTTGCATTCACCTCCTAAAACAAGGAAAACAAACTAAAAATTCACTACCTGTATTAATGCTTCCAAAATTACAACAAAAGGATCCACCAAGAAGCCAAATCCAGAATTCAATATCACAAGCTTTCAGCTTACCTTAGCAAAGAAAAGCACCTTTCTAATTTGCCTTTTATGGGTCTTTGGAAGCAAAAATTACGCGAATATATTCAATTCCCTTGCCCACCTTTTTTTTTTAAATCAGAAATACATGCAAAAGCTAAAAAGGCTTGTATGGCAAAAAGATAGCAGATCTTGTAGGAAGATCTATTTCAAAAGAGCACTCTATTTTTACCAAAAACACCCTTCAGTATTCACACTTTGAAGCCTCCTCCATATTCAACCAGAATACCAAAATTTACAGCTTTTTTGATCACATGCAAACTTTCTATAAAACCCAAAAAGTTTTCGACTTTAGCACACCCAATTGCTCTGTTTACCAAACCCAATTGCCAAACAAAAATTTCTACCCAGATCAATCTTGAACTGATTGAAACAAACACGAAATGGATGGAAAATTCATGCACAATCAGCAAAAGAACTCGAGATAGAATGCGTACAGAAAACAGAGCAGCTCAGTTTCCACGGCATCGCATTGAAAAGACCCTCCTCGTGAAAGCTAGCGAATTTAGACAGATGGAGAGGAGAGTCGCAGTTGAGAAAGAGAGAAGGTAAATGCAGAAAGAGAGAGAGAGAGTAGATGGAAAGACGCGGTTGGGAAATGAATACTCGCAAATCAAAAAGAGAGAGAGAAATACACAGGCAGGAACAGAGGAAAAAAGAAAGAGAGAGAAAGAGTGTGGTTTTCTTCCAATAAGGGAAATTGAGATATAATAGCAACCACCAACAAAAACTTAAAGCGAAAAAAATAAAAATAAAATAAAATGTAATGAAAAAGCTTGCAAAATACCCGCTCTCTTTATAAGACCTGACTTTTTAGAGAGAGAATTTCTAGAGAGACAAAGTAACAAAACTATTTTCTAGAGAGAGAGAGAGATAGAGAGGTGTCAAGCAAGTGAAGGGTTTTCTTGCTTGGTTTAGACCCTGTCTGTCCCTATCTAAATTCTGAGATAAAATGGATTTATTTGGTCTTAGAGAAACTAAAATTTGTTTATAAAAACTAGTAATAAAAATAATATGTTGTTATTTACTAGACTAATTAAATAAATATTGAATTTTTCTGGGGGAGAAATGGAAAATGATTTTTTTTTTTTTTTGAAAGAATGGAAATTGAAAATCTATGGAGGAGATTTTTGACATTCTATAATTTAAGCACTTTATTGTGAAAAAAAATTTATTATGAAAAAAGGTGGTGGATGAAAATCATAGATTGTCAAAACTGTGGTTTCATTAAACACGCATGGATTGACCTGATGAGATTTCAGATTCCATTTATATCCCTTTTTTTTTTTTTTTCTTTTTCCTTTTTTTTTTTTCTTTTTTCCCTGCTTTTAATATGTGTGTCTGTTCCTAATAAGTGTTGTCTTTTTGGTATTTTGCAAGAAAGCCCCTAAATTTGTGAATATTTGTGTAGATTGACTTTTTTTTTTTTTTCTGGTTTTTTACTTTTGATGTGGAGCATTCATTCACTTGCCAATTAGTCAAGCTTATCCTCAAAAATAGGATAAATTAGAGATAAAATAATGAACATTTCGACCAATTAAAGAATTTTAATATTACTACATGAAGGCTTTACTAAAGGAAATTAAGTTTTTTTTTTCCCTTTTTTTTTTTTTTTTGAAGGGAACGAATTAAGTTAAAAAATCCTTACCCAAAAAAAATTAAGTTAAAAGTCCTTTACGAAATATAAAATTGTAAGAATAAGTTCAATTAACTTTCTCAGAATAGTAAAACAAAATATATGAATAAACATTTGTAACAAAACACTAGTTTTTGCCTCGGAGAATATATTTCAGTAAAATCATCTGTTTGTCCTAATTGTTTTAGTTTATTTCGGATAAATTTTGAAACCAGTGAAAGATAAACTAATACTTTGCTATATAGGGTGTTTTTATCGGATTAAGAACCAAATACGAAACACTTGCACTGCTGTACAAGTCATAATTTATTTTTCTGGTGTTTTCTAATTTTATGGGGGTAAAAAAATAATTAAATTAAGTTCTATACATAAGAAATTATTCTAACAGCACAATAATTCAGAAACTTTTGTAACTTCCATAAAATGTTACCTTTTAAAATGTTTCTCAATGTTTAGCCTATTTAAAAAAATAACCAAGAAAAAAAACTATTGCACTGAATTGATGAGGAGTAAATTGTAAACAGTCAATAATATATATATATATATATATAGAGTTTTTTTTACTATCATGACCGTCTGGGTACGGATCAGAAAAAAGCCAATGCTATTTAAAAATAAATAAATAAATTTAACAAATATCGGTTTTTCTCTTACATATACAGAAAAACCGATGCTATTTAAAAATAAATAAATAAATTTAACAAATATCGGCTTACATATACAGAAAAATTCGATATTTTTTAAAAAATTTTTTAAAATAGCATCAGTTTTACTCCTGATCTACATGTAAACGGTTCTGATCATAGAATCGCTCTATATATATATATATATATATTCTTTTTCTTTTTTCTTTTTTTTTTTGGTGAAATCAGTATATAATATTGATGTTGATAAATTTTCTCCATGTCACGTTAATAATCAAAACATTCTCAACTAAGTCAAAGAAAGTAGTTTTAGTTTTTGTTCTTTATTAATGTTATTCAGATTTAAATTAAGATGTTAACATTTGGTCCGACAAGGTTGAATTTTTTTCTTTTTTTTTCTAGAACTACCAGAAAAGTTGAAATTAAACTACCATAATCATAACTAAGACTGCTTCCACCGAAAAAAAAAAAAAAAAAAAAAAAAAAAAAAAAAAAAAAACATATCTAAGACTCTAGCAGCCTAGCTTGAATGTTTCTATGTAAATCAACTTCTATTTTCCATCATATGCAATTATATAAATATAAATATATATATATATATATATATATGTATATATATGTAGCAATATGAGCTTGGGAAAGTTGGAAAAATAAAAAAAAAAAAATAAATAAAAAAAACTTAAATAAATATGTAAAAATATGATTTTTTGAGTGGCTGAATTCTAGAGACATGTGCTTTTAAGTTATCAATACTATTAATTTCTACTTTGTATTTTTCTAATTGAACTTAATTCATTCCTTTTTCAATCATAACAATTCTCAATACTTGGATTTCTAATATTATTTCCTTTTTCAGGCTAGGTATGTAATTTGTCCATCCAAACCAAAAATCTTTTGAAAATTATAAATTTCTTTCTTCTATTCTATCTTCATGTTTCATTATAATCAATTTGGTGAATAAAAAACTATATGGTTTTTTATTGATTTGCTTGGCTCTTATTGTTTCATTCATGATTTATATATGGAAACATTTAATTATAATCTCTCCTCTTTTTACATATTATAGTCTAGAACAACTCATATATCGATGAGCATGTTGTTCACGAAGAGATTAAACCATGTGATGACACGTAATCATGTCCACAAAACAGTGGGTCCCATCTCTTACTAGATATGTGGGCTAGTTATTTAATAGTTATTTAAATTATTTAAATTTTAATTTGCTTATGCTGCGGATCCCACGGTACTCTAACTAGACCAATCCTATAATAATAACTAATAATAATAAGATACAATATACAATATTCTTCCCCTTCATGCCATGTCATACTGGGTAGCAAAAACAAAACCGACAATACTTGGTCTGTCTAATTTTCTTCAACTTCTTTTCCTTCCCTTCTTGAGTTATTCTTTGAAGTTGGCAATTATAGAATTCAATTTTAGTACGCATATATATATATATATATATATATATATATAAAACTCTCAATTTTGTCTTTTAACTTCAAAAGACAAAAAAAAGAAAACGAAAAAGAAAAAAGAGATCTCATTTAACTTACATATTTAGAATTTTAATCATAATTTTTAAAATAAAAAAGCTCTGGTTAAAAAAAATAATAATAATAAATTTTGATAAATTAAATCAGTAATTTTAATGCTGTTTTTCCTTTTTTTCTTTTGTTTTGAGAAAAACATTGAGTCAATAAATTAATCCAAAATACCTGAAACTAACGCATGTTAGGTTGCTAGGTTGTCAAATAGAAAAAAATGGAGTAGGCATTAATCCAAAAAAAAAAAAAAAAAAAGGAGTAGGTTGGGGTTATACCTATATTTTGAAACATACAAAAATGAAGGCCTGTTTGTATAAGTGCCGAAGCAGGTAATCCATCACTAATTTCTTCCATTGGAAATGCTTTCAGAAATCATCCATTTAATACTGTCTACCCACTTTATATGTAATATGAAAAGAAAATTTTATTTTATTCCAAATTCCAATATCTTCTCCTTCTTTTTTTTTTTTTTTTTTTGTTTGAGTAGAAATTCCAGTATCTTTAATGTTACTAATTTATTTATTTATTTCTGTTCCTTTTTTTTTTTTGATAAATATTTATTACTCTTACATAATTCAAGGGGTAATAATTTTGCTTTAGAAAACTGGCTAGCAAAAGGTTGGTGGGGTTTCTTTTACTCACTGTTTGAAATTACATTCTCCTCCTGTATAGTTTTTTGTCTTTTACTTTTCTCATCGTACATAGTAATTAATTTAATGAATGATTTCCATCCAATATGAATGACTCTATTTACCAAAAATAAAGATTGAAAGTGACTAATCCACTGTTTTTACTTTTTTGCATTAGATAAAGCTATGGCTAACAGTTAAATGTGTTTAATAACAAAAACAGTTTAGAATTGAGAAATTGGGTTGACCAACACCCTAATCCCTAGTCCCGCCTAGTTGTTTAGGTCTAACCCTTTGAAATTCAAAGGTGGCTCTGGAAATTTTCTTCGAAGTTAATTTTTTTTTTTTTTTCTGATAATATTGAAAGTCTTAATTTGCCTACAAAATTATAGTCTGTTTTTGGTGCCTGGGACATAGTGTTCCACGGATTTGCAAAGAAAATAATTCAATGAATAATTATTATTCTATCTATTTGATTGTATCCAAATTCCTTTTAATTTAGAGGTAAAGAAACCTAGACTTACTTCTATTTTTCTATTTTGATCGAGGTCATGTGAACGTTTAGAGATTTTAATTGGATATAATTTTCTATTAACTAGTTCTTTGGACATATATATATATATATATATATATATATAAAATATATATTTTTTGTGAAATTAAAAATTATATAATTTGAAAGGGTGGTTTGAACTTTGATGTGAGTCTTTTATAATAATTAATTAATTATATGTTTCATAGCAGCCATGCTAGATGCATGAGGGTCAACATAGCTGGTAACTCTCAATTATTTCATTGCTTATGTAACAAGACTAAGCATTTCCCACGCAGCTTAATTAATTGTTCTTTTTTTTTTTTTTTTGGGTAATTTCGTTAACAATGTCAATTTATTTTTTTGCTGTAATATTATATGATATACAGAAAACTATAAGCATTTACATCAAAATATATATATATATATATATATATAAACCAATCATCAAGGTATATATATATATATATATATGTATGAGCTTTTTATTCTTTAGTTTCTTTTTGTTTTTTTTGTTTTTTTTTTCCAAAGGAAGGTATATGTTAGCTTTATGAGACAATTTTTGTTTATTTTACATATTAGTTGATAAATACGTCTCAATGATTAAAAGTTATTTATAAATTTTTATTTAACCAAAGAAGACATGTCATCATTACATTGATTTTCACTCTGTTGATATTTTAAATGGTTTTTTTGACATTGATATTCACACATTAACAAAGCTTCATCTTTAATTTTATTTGTGCTTCATGTGGTCCTAAAATCTCCATCAATCATCACCAACGACATAAACATTTTTTTACCGAAAAGAAAAAAATTTGATATAGACATTGAACACGTGAAACATAACGTTTCTTAATTTTTCTTTTTTTTCTTTTTCGTTTTTTTTGTTTCATGCAACTGCCTAAAACACATCTCCTTTCAAAAGGCCCACACGGATTAAATATGTTGTTGAAATAATGATTAAAAATTTTGTTTTCCTTTTTATTAACTTAGCTTTAAGAAAAATAGATTAATTTGGTTGACTTATATACAATTATTGGGAAAACAAATATAATCTTCAAGATCTGGAATTGAACAGTAATGAAAAGAGAAGATGGGAATGTATAGGACAGTTTCTGTATTCCTCGATCTTATCTCCTTTCTCTTACCTGTCAACCCAAATCTTATTAATTTCTTGAAGCAAAACCAAAATATTTTTAAAAAATATATATATATCTATTTCCAAACAAAATCCTTCATGATTGGCCCTTTGAAGAAATTGAGATTCAAATTCAATTATTACAACATAGAACTTCCCCTCTTTTTTCTAGTCATAGCAAATATTCAATTTACATACTCTATACACAAAATTACCACCACACCCCCCCCCCCCCCCCCCCCCCCCAATGTTTTATGCAAGATAAATATGGAATTTAACACGTTTTATTCCAAACAAAATAATTGATTTAGCTTTTTTACCCTAAAAAAAAAAACAATAATTGATTTAGCTGTTACTATATTATAATAATGCATATGGGTTTGTGTTTTGTAAGAGAAATTAACAAAGCACAAATAACAAAGTTAAACAAAAAAAAAAAAAAAAAAAAGAGAAACTAACAAAGAAGAAAAACTTGATTATCAATATATATATATGCTTTTGGAAGCGTTCAGCTATATATGGGTAGGTCGGCTGAGCTGCTTAAGAAAAATACTGTATTAGGCTATTAGCTTAGCTGTTCAAAATGTTGACACACGTGATGACACGTCATCTGATTTTCCCTGTTTTATGTGAAAGCACAGCTCGTCCTTATCTGTGTCATTACCATAACTTGTACGCTATATGTCTTAAAACTTCTGTGTAGATCCCTAATTTGTTAGCGTTTTCTATATCAATATATTATAATAATAAAAAAATGTAGATTTAATAGTAAAAATCTTTAATACTTATAAAATTAAATTTTCAATATAAAATAGAATCTATGCATGTTCAAATATTAATAAATGTTGTATACATGTTCAAATATTAATAATGTTTCTAACATATTATATTACGATATTTGCTGTGCAAATTAATCAGGATGCAATATTCTAATTTATATACACTACATAAAGTCAGGATACATATATATATATGGAAATTCTATGGTGAGGACGGTCCGTATGAGAACCGCAGTATTAGTGACGGTTTTTTATAATATTAACGATGGTTTTTTAGAAAATTGCACCAATACTATAAAAAACCGTCATCAATATTGTGATCCGTATGAGGACCGTCCACACCATAGACGAACTGTATATATATATATATATATTTTCAGTATATTACATAGTAATAAAATAAATCGAAAGATTTTACTGCAATTTTAAACAAAAATGATGATTTCACATTAGTAGCTACATTTGTTGTCCACCATCAAACATTTTTTGTTATCTATGTGTGTGTTTGTGTGTGTGTTTAATATGTATATATATGGTTGCGCAAGACCTAAGTCACTCAATTTGGGTATGTTGTTTAAATAAAATTTAACTCAGGATTATTGCTTGCAGCAAAAGTTATGCAAAAAAAGTTTCTGTGACCCTCGACGTTCACTTTGGTAACTAAGTAACACATTTCATCTGATTTTAAATATATGTATGTATATTAACTAAAAGTACATGCAGAAACATGCTAAAATCTTTGACGAAGATCAATATTATATTAAAAAAATAATCCATTATTAACCAATATATTTTATGATAATTTTCCGAATAAATCTGGGGAACGATTTTGTTCTTCATACGCTATCTGTTTTTGGATTCAAAGTCAAAATACTTTTTGCAAACCGAGTATGAAAAATCATCATTATCATCATCCATTATCTCAGAGACGTGTTGCATAATCTGTTAAAATATTCTGCTCCATTTTATTACTCATAATAATAAAAGTCATGTCCACGGAAAAGCTTTCCTCATGCAAATAATATCTTATAAAAATTCAGATTTGCTTTTGTTTTGTGAATGTGAATTTTGGATTGTTATATGGACAATTATTTGAAGCCTCCCATTGCAGTAAATTAAGTAAATTAAGGGGGGCCAACATTCCATTAATTGCAAAAAGCACCGAAAGAATATGAAAATTAAATTAAAATGACTAAAAAACTTTTTTAATATACCTATAAAACTATATAATTTAAATGAGATTTATCTTGTCAACGTCAACAACATCAGATAGCTCTATGACAAAATATATAAAATTATTTTTGATGGGATTGAAAAGGGTCCAGATGTTTCTTCAGCTAATCGAACAAAATTTTCAAACAACGCGTTTAAAGATCTTTGGTTTATGTGGGCATCTCTGGTGTTTATGCTCCATTATGGGTCTCAAATTTAGGTAATATCAAACTTTTTAAAATTCAAATTAGAAAAAGTTTGCACTCAAAGCTACCTTTAGATGCTATAATGACCGCAAAAAGATTTGTCATACAGAAATTCTAATCTTTATAATGTTACAGAAAGAATAAATACATCAGCATTATCAACTTGGCTACCTAAGACTGCTAATTTTAATTTCCACACACACATAGGCATATATATCATACAGCTAAGAAAGAGTTTTCACTTGTCGTAGAGGACTCGCCAAGAAACTCCGATCTCAACTGCATCAAGAGCCGGCCTAAATAGTTTAAGCCTTCTCCATCCCGGCCACCACCCCAGAACAGATCATGCGGTGAGGCTTCTACAAGAACAGAACCGGTGGTTGACAGCAACATGGAATTCAAATGCGGGTATATTGAGAACTTGCATTTCAATGCTCTATACATAACATCAATCTTGACAGTTTCCCAATCGGATCTTACCTGCATCACACACACCGAAAGAAAGAAAATAAATTGAAGAAACAAAGTACGTTCAATCTTAGGCTCTTCTATCAGCAAAGTTTGGACCATGCTCACAAATCACCAATTAGTATCCTACCACTCCAAGCTATTTAATCCATATGCATTAATAAAAGCTTTGGATGTCAGAGAGCAGTACCAGATCAGGGTGCTTCCTCTGCATTGACCTTCCTATTCGTGCTGCCTCCTCTGGACTTTTTGCGGACTTTATGTTTTCAACACAATCTTGAGCCACAGGATCATTCACCCCGAAAAATTTGTGAGCCTACGTATCATAATAAAAATATCTTTATAGCCGTTCTTACAAATCAAGAATGGGAAAAAGAATTAATTTGGAAGAGAAAGGCACCTGGTAGTAATGCTCAACACTCAACCAAGTGGCATAATCACCATTGTCATCAGGCATCTGAATTGGATGAGGAGAGAAGTTTGAAAAAGCACCATAAAGGTCCCATGTTTTGTAGAAGAATATGATTCTTGATTCATATGGAGTGACAGTTGGATCAATTGCATATGTTTCTTCAACTGATGGGATAACAGGCGTCAGATCAGGTACCGGTTGAAGAAATCCACTGATAAGCATGTCAGGTCCAATCTGTAGGTCAAATATCAATACAAAGATGCAAACATATCAGCAGGCAGGACGAAATTGAGCAACCAGCAACATATGTATTGCAGAAGACCTAATGCAAAATTTGGAAAACCCTGATTCCTGAAATTTTCTAGAATTGGTCAATGTCCTAAATTTCTGATTTATATCTCATAATCAACTACATAGATTATAGGAGTCAGTTTCACTGAAAAAATAGATTATAGGGGACAGTATAAAGTAGAATTAATGATGACCATCATGTACCTGCTCGTAGGAAACATCAATTAAGTCTAAGGCTTGAGACATCTCAACCATCCCAAGTTCTCCTACAGGAGATGGTGCGTTTCTGCCACCTATAATTTTAGGAGCAACAAATGCAAAAACCTGCCACAAAGTTTTATATCAAACAAGGAATCAGAATGAATGCAAAACCATACTTAATGAAAAATCAGTCCCATACAAGTAAATACGATAAAGGCGTTATTCACCAGGAAAAAGGGAAGACAGGGCAAACAATGAAAGAACGAAAGAAAATAAATGAGAAAAACCTTGTGTATTACTCCAGAGGAAATAGCAGAAGCAGCTAATGTCCCCCCACACTCCCACAAAACTGATAGATATCCACGATCATGAAAATACTCCATAACATCTCTAGGATTTAAGATGTCAAACTCGACTACTTCAACTCCTTTCGATGCAAGAAGTTTCTGGAAGCTCCTTCTAGCACCCCTCTGTGTCACAACAATGGTAGATACCTCAGACATGTCCCAAAGATTTGCTTCCTCAGGCAGATCAAGAGTCTGCGACATTACAATCCGCATTGGCATATGCCCACCTCCATGTCTCGCAGTTAGCCTAGGATCTAATCCAGAAAGTGAATCAGAACACCTTTGACCATCGTCACAAATTCAACAAGAAGTTTAAAAAATGGGACTTACTGTCCTTCCGTACAGTATTTCCTCCAACAACAATGGCATCACTTCTACCCCGCAATTCAAATACTCGATTTCTAGACTTTTTGCTACTTATCCACGCTGCATGTCCACTACTAGCAGCAATTTTTCCTGTTATCCCCAACAAGTCCATTCAAAACACTAGTTCATACTGAAAATTCTCTACATAAAAACTGCATAATATAATATATATTTACCCTTATAATCAAAGAACCAAAACATAGGAAATTTAAGTTGGCATCAAATTGAACAAAAAGCTCACCATCAAGGGTCATAGCATACTTCAGAACAGAGAAGGGAACTCGTGAAACAGCTCTACAGATCAAAGGAGCATTCACAAGCAGGCAACATTTTCGAGCTTCCTATAAATACATACATAAATTATGATACTCACTCAATAACCAAACAAAAAAATAAAACATAGACCTCAGTAAACCAAACTGTTTTTTCAGATAAAGAGAAACGGAGTGGAAATGTTAGAAAGATAAATAACCTCAATGGTTTTGCTTTTGAGGTCCTCTCCAAGAACATCGACCTGCAATCCTTGACTTCTCAATTCCCTAATGCCATTGCCTCTGAGATGCTTCAATGGATGCCTAATCCCCACCACCACCCTCCTAATCCCTGCCTAATCCAAACACTAAAACATCAAAAACCCACTCCCAAATTCCCATTCAGAACTCAATAAATAAATAAATAAAAATTTAATCTTTCTGAACCTGGACAAGAGCAGAGACAGCGGCATGGTCGCCGTGGCAATCGCCGGGCTCCATATTGAGATAAGCAGTGGAGCCGAGACAGCTATCTCCGGCAGCTTCAACAGCGAGCACCTCAGCCGGTTTAGTGCCCTGGGCATAGAGGAAGCCCTCGCCGGCGACTCTGCCGGAAGGCGTGGCGATGAGGCAGCCGAAATTAGGGTGGGGGGAAGTGAAGCCGGCGGACATGTCAGCGAGCTCAGCGGCTCGGCGGATGTAAGCGGCATGTGAGGCATAGGAGTCATGTTGTGAAGTGGATTTGCAGAGAACGGTGGCAGGAGATGTGGACGCCACCAATCCCAAACCCAAACCCACACAATAAGCCATTCGATTTCACAATCACAGTTTCCTTTTCTTCCAAAGTTTTATGATTTTATGTTTTTCTCTACTTTAATGAAAGCTTGTATCTTTTTTATTCCAGACAAAAAACTTACCAGGTTTTACCATCTCTATTTTCTACTTGTACTTGCATAAAAGTTTCTATCTTTTTTGTCCAGACAAGAATGGCTTTTACCATCTCCGTTTTGGACTTGCGTTGGCAATTCGTTTATGCTTTTTTCATTCTCTTTTCTTTTCTAAAATATAAAAATAAAAAATTTCTTTTTGTGTTACATTCGATAAGGAATTTTTGAATCATTGTTAAACAATATAATGAAATACATGTTATCTTATTCTTGTATATATTTTTAACATAACCTGTTGCCAACTTGAATGGGAAAATACGTATGTGCCCATAACCATATTACCTGTAAAATCAATAAATATTTTTCTTTGGAAAGAAAATCGATATACATCTTTTGACACATGCCACAACTAGTAATCAAAGTCATAAAATTTCCTTTTTTTTTTTTCTTTCTTACCGCATGAACATTGTAAAAAGTCAAGTTTTACATTTTAATTTATTAAATCCGATTCAAAAACGATAATTCCGCCTAATGGCATTTCCTACTTGTATAATAACCACAAGAACTCACTACCAACACCATCCTGAACCAATTCATCAAACAAAAAAAGGGAAAAAAGAAAAAAAAAACACCATCTTGAACAGGAAGTAAAATAAGTGGAACCCATATATAGGATAACAAAGCTGCAACTTTGTTTCCTCCCACTTCGCTTCCATTGGAATTGAGAGAGAGAGAGAGAGAGGGATTACAAAAACCCATGTTTTGATTATTGCAACCGTGATTTGTCATATCATTAGCAGCACACACAAATGTTCTTTATAATAGGGGAGGGACAGAGAAATTTATGAGTTTGATAATATCTCAGAAAATGGGATGGGGATCATAGGACACAATAACAGGCCATAACAAGTATAAGCACATCATCATCAGAGCTGCTGCTGCTGCTGCTGCTGTCTGCTGCGCCTATTCCTCTTCCTCAGCCTCTTCCAGCCAGTTCACAAATGGCTCCAACGCCTTCACAAAGGTCTGCCTGTAAAGTTTCAAAACAATCATTGCTTCATTTAGTATTTAATCGGATGAATGTTTACAATTATAAAGAAGTAGAAGCAGAACAAGATGAAAAAGAAAATGGTGAGGAAGAAATAGTGTACCTGCCCTTAGGGTTTGTTCCTTTGCGGAACCAATGAAGAATGGTGTCTTCAGCAAGCACATCTTGATCATAGAGGGATCTCACAATCTCAGGGAACAGCTTCATCAGCTTAGCATCCTCATAGCACTGCATCTGGACTTTGTAGATCAGTTCCAGCTCAAGCTTCCCACTGGTGCAGAAAGCGTTCAATAGTTTTGCCCATGTTTTCACCTACACATCATGCAACCAAATATAAATATGATCACAAATACGGACAAAGAAACAAATACACAAAATCTGTATGTTCAATGCGCTTGGAAACAAGTTTTACATAATTACATTCTGTGAAATACTAAGCTCCAAATCTCTGTTGCATTCGCACAAAGAACAAGCACTAGGCAAGAGAACCACTAACACATACCTGGCGAAGAGCAGAATTAGCATTCTGTTGCTGGTTCTTTCCAGACCACTGAACAGCATCCATTATGACATCCCACAGAATACGCACAACCTCAATGTCAGGTAATTTTGCATCTTTAACACGCTGCTTCACAGTTTCTATGACATCAGCTATATCAGCTTCCTCAGTTAACTGACTTGTCAGGGCAGACTTCATTTCCTTAAGTTTCACCTCAAATATTTTCTTCTCATTGTATTCAACCAATGCTAGCAATCCTTCCTTACTGAAAATTGGCCATTTTTTCAACATGTGCAAGTTCCAAAATCAAAAGCCAATTAAACAATACTGAACATAACAGATAAAACATGCTTACTCGATAATGCTTTAATAAGAGCATTCCATAGTAAGACTAAAAAGAGGATAAACTCCACCAAATAACATGTTTGGTAGTTTTATAATCAGGTGGCACCTGTGGGCTGTGTGAGCAACCTCAATCAAACATTACCGACCTAAAGTCATAAAGTGACAATGTGACACCCACTAGAACCACAAACACCTGATCAAATAAGGCCTACATCCTTGCTATTTTGTCTAACAGAAATACAAACTTGTCTAAGAACCAACACAATGAAGCAGGGGTTAAGTATTGCACTTAAAATATGGATAATTCTGATCTTCACTGAGTTTATGCTAACGAAACCAAAAAAAAAAAAAAAAAAAGGCCACAGAGTTTTCCAAAGGTCAAGAAGGCATCCATATTTCTCCTCTGACAGGTTTTTAAGGGTGGTTTCCACTTTGAATACATCATGCAACCAAGGAGAATAAATATTCAAGAGCCAGGCATATAGGAAGAAATGAGCATTCAATATATAATAACACAGCTCTACAATCCTAAGAAAATAAAATAAAATTCAATGTAGTTTAGGGAATTATCTATGATCACGTTTCCTTATCATAGATAAAATAGACTGACCTGAAATGCTCAGAGAAAGATTCAGCAGATCTCTTTGCAGATGGGAAGAACTCCAGAAGATTGTCCTCCACTTTACCCCGCTTCAGAATTGAAATCAAATCATCAAGGCTGTTATCAACCAGATACTCCTTGAAGAAGTCCGTTATAAATGATAAAACTAGCCCTTTGGCAACAAGATTGTCCTTGAGCAATGGCTGGAAGACAGTCTCTGGAGGAAGACCTGACAGCTTCTGAGAGAATGCAAGTGCTGTGAAAATTGCAAGTTTCTTCCTTTCATTTTCTTCAAAAAACTCCAATGACTGAAGGAATCTTCGCATGACATTTTCAAGACTCTTTATGAGGAAAGCTCTCCGCCTCAAAATTTTCTGTAAGTAGATTACAGATGGTAAAATCACTTCACGTTTAGGCTCACCGTCTAGTATAGAGTAAGGGTGGCGCTCCCCCTCATCAGGTTTTGTTGTTCCAGGTTGTGTACGCCCACCTGTGAAAACAACCTGCAGTTTCACAGCAAAGCAGATCTTTGAACAAAATTTGGAAAGTGAAATATACAAGTGAATGGAACTGTATAAGAACCATAAAATTTTCAACTCAAATCAATTATACACAGATATTATGCTACAGAACAAAAAAAAGGGTAACCCATCAGAATAATTTTATCCTAACAAAAGATATTAAAAACCGATATGACATCTAGAAGCTTGCCTCAAAAAAGGTGTCACCGTATCTTGAGAAGTTAAGGTCTGAAGATTCAATGCTCTTGGCAACAAGTTCCTGCATATAATAAATATTTATTTATATGATCAAGTGATACTATATATCCATGCTTAATGCTAACATTCATGCACCAGTTAAATTACCAGATCACCAGCATTATCCAGATAAATCTGGACCACTGCATCCGCAAAAGCTGCAGGGTCCAGCGGCGCCGCAATATTCCGTTTGCGGGTCTTAATCCGCGTACCACTATATGAAACAACGAATAGAAACAAATAAAATTAAGTTTTGGTGTAAAAACTTCATTAGCAATAATTAACAACAAAAACCACAATAAAACTAATACTTTTAATAACAAATCAATAAATTAAATCAAAGAGAGTTCTGTAACAAAAGTAACTCCCCCATCCCCACCTAACACACACAAGTACACAAAATACACAAAGATTACGTCTATACAGATATGATATTCCAACCAGAAAAACAACCTAGGCGAAATTCCAACCTCATAAAGCTCAATTCACTTAGGATATACCTTTTATGTACATGAAGCCATGCTATTTCTAAGAATATCTATTTTTAATTTGTCCATCAAAAAATAATGCTCGATGCTTAGTTTCTTTTCATGTACTCCGAATAATTGTGACAAGTAGCCGATAAAACTTAAAAGGATTTCCAAGTTTAAAATGTAAACCAGATGTTTAAAGACATGACTTACCCGAGAGTGGGTCTCTCCTTCGAGCTGCACATACAAAAACCAAGATTTAGGTCAAAACGAAGAAAAAAAATTATAAATGAGCAAGCAATAACCAAAGCCAACATTGAACTAAGACTATTCACAAACCAAAAGTGCTATAGTAAAAAAAATGAACAAGTTGACGAATAGATTCCAGAAACTATGAAATCCGTAAAACAAAAGCCACCTTTTTGTTAAAGCAGAGACAAGTACAATTCAAAGTTTTGAGATAAAACTGAAGCATATATTCTCAATAAATGAAAAGATGGTCGAGAAGCAAGATTAAAAACCCAAAATTGAACAGTGGTAATATTCACTTCTAGCAACCACAGATCGCAATGATTTAAAAAATCAAGAAAAGACCTTCATAGTTGTTTATTCTTCAGCTAATCGTCAATTTTCGATTGGAAAAAAAATCCCAAATGATAACAAAAATAAAACCTTTTTCACAAATCATATCAAGCTAAAATGACTTTCAGAAGAACAAATAAATAAAAGGCACAAAAGATCACGGAATTTCAATCAAAAACTCAAAAAGAATCAAAACCCACCAAGGAAATCAAAACCAAACAGCCATCTAACAACAAAGATTAAAACTTTATAGCTTAATTGAATGAATTCTTATGAAAATAAGCAGATCTGAGACGCCAAAACAAAAACCTAAAAAATAAATGAAACCCACGAAGGTTATGAAATCAGAGAGTTGTAGAGAGATAAGAAGGGATCCAGAAAAGACCTCATAAACCAAGACGAAGTTGGATCGGAGAAGCGGTGAGTCTGACTCTGTGCGATTAGAAGGTCTTTGGGATTGGAGGGACAACAAGAGGCAAAGAAAGAAACAGAGATAGTTTCGGTGTTGATGGGTTGGGTTTGGTCACTCCTACTTATTGAGAGAAAAAAATTAATAAAATAAACAAAAGGAACCGCCCTCTAATACACGGGTGTAATTACACGCACTTCTTCATCTAGTTTACTGTTTACCTCACCTTTATTTTATTTTTTTTAATTATATATATATATATATATATTTTTATTTTTTTTTCCTTTTGGACGCATATTAATTATATCATTTCAACAAATTTACACCTTTTGCGTTCACAATGTTTTTATTATTTCTTTTCTTTCCTATACACTGATTTAAGGTGATAGTTTTATTATTTTTTTACAAAGTTTAGTGTTGTTTAGTTTTTTACATTTTTCGTATATTTGCATTTATCAACAAAAGCAAATCGATTGTTTTAAAGGTGATAATTTTTTTCTTATATATATATATATATATATAGGATATGTATTTGAGTAGTTATAGTAGAACAGAAGGTCTCCCAAATCTCCAAAATATTTGATTTTTTTTCAAAAGTTGAACATGAGAAAGTATGAAAAACAAATATAAATCACCATATCAAAAACCTTATATTTCAAGATATAATCACGCTGTGTTTTTTTTTTTTTCCTAGATTACGTGTGGCGCAAAGACCATGACATTTTTTATTTACTTGGTGGTGACAATTTTTAGCTCCTTCAGTTTGATTTTAGTTTTTGTAACTTGAATATATAGGTAGCTTATTTTACTTTCTACGTCTTGCCACGTTTAACCATTAATAAAGCAAAAACTAGATTGATTAGATTTTTCCATTATGCTTTTGATAAGGAAAGATTCTCAAGAGTTCCCAACTTGAAGAGAAAATTTTTCAACGGGAAACTTCAAGTTAAACAACGTCTTTTCCTATACACCAAATAAATAAATAAATAATAAAAAAAACAAAAAAAACAACGTGTTTTAAAAAAAATAATAAAAAAAATAAAAAAACAATGTGTTTTCCTTCAAGTACTCCAAATCTACCATAATTATGAAATTACTCCTCAATTTCCCTTTTTCATTTTTCCTTTTGCGGACTTTTTTCAATTTTTTGGGTGAAAAACCCTTTTGTGGACTTTCGTCCTCATGTTTCGATGGGTTTGAATCATCGGTCACAATCATCTAAAAAGCTTCGTGTACATAAAAGGGCTGATGAAAGATAAGTTTGAAGAAAGCAAGTAAAAAGCTTGGTATCAAATAATTGGTGGCAGCAGGCGAGAGGGGCACGAAAGCCCATTTCAGTTTTGCTTGAAAGCCCTTAAAAGTTTGTTTCACGAGCCCAAAAAACACAAAATTCAAAACTGGCCCCACTCATGGCTTGTGCATTACAACCAAGCTTTCTGCGAACCCTGCAAAGATCTAGCTGGATACAAGTTGCGAGAACTTATTTTTGAAGTAGAGCAAGTTGTACTCATGGTGTTCAAATTATTGATAGAAATATAAAAAGCATCAAGCAATATGAGAAAGAAAAAAAAAAAGGAAAAAAAAAAAATACTAGAAAAGTTTTCCATTATAAAAGTTCCCAAGGAAATGTATGCTTTTATCACCGTATCTAGCCATAACTCATTAGTGCCTACTAATACCATTTAGGCAATAAGGTTGCGGTTCATGGTAGTCAACTGATGTTTAATTTCCTTTTCTTTATTTTGTGTCTATGAAAAGGTGCATAATCAATTGTTTTAATGAGGCAGAACAATAATAGGATAACAAGGATGCTGCAGGACACATTGCAACTCATTGTAAATCCTATTATTTGTGAATGAGAGAATAGAAATGGAAGTGAAAGGGACAACATGATGGAAACTTTTTTTCTTATCTAATGACAATGGAAGCAATGTTAGATGATAAAGTCTCATCAGGAGGTATAATTATTTCAGATAATTGAAACTGTTTCCTTCAAATCGGATCAATCCACAGATTCTACCAAGCAAATTGAGTCAGCTCAAAAGTTTGACACAATCACTTGATCACAGCAAGTTTAAGGGCCCTTCAAATTTGTGAAAGCATTAAAATAACAAAATAAGAACATCATAATATATTGTAAAATCTAATTGAGCAAATAAGAACGCCAAATTTGGTCTTTTGCCAAGTGGCATCTAGCAAAAGTACCATTAGGGAACTCGTCGCTGTAAGATAAATTGCATCATTAAAATAAAATCATACTCAGAACACTTAGAGAATATGCAAAAATCGATCCCAAAAAAAAAAAAAAAAAGACAAAAGAAAAAAAAAGAAGGTGGTTCTTGACAGAGTCATACAGAACATTCATCAAACGCATTGCGTTCAACTTTTTTCGAAATCCATTTATCCACAATCTAACCACAAATTTCGAAAAAACATGGGAAACCCAGAATCAAAAAACTGGGCTTGATGTCAAACCTATCAATGATCCTCTGGAATCACGTTGGAATCCAAAAGGATTGAGTCATTGGGAATGGTTTCCTGCTGTTGTAGATGCTGCTGTTGCTCAGCTTTCATAAGCTCCTCCATGTCTCTCATCCTCGTCCTCACCACGCTCGTAACCAGAACTGCAAGACAAAGAATCATATATAACATAACTCGCGCACGCATACGTACAATTGCAGAACCGTAAGCAAAAGTGTAGAAAGAGAGTACCGGCGGCCGTGCCAATGGTCCACAGCCAGAGAATCTTCAAGCCGGGGCTCTTCTCTCTCGGCATCTTTCCAGAGCCTCTCTCTCTGCCCGTTTTGGGTTCACTTGGGCTTTTTTAAGCCTCTCAATCAACTTCCTCTGTGTGAGGCAAATCCCAAAGCCCAATGTAATAGTTCATTTCTTTCTATTTTATGCATAAAAGGGAAAAATCACACTCCTTTTTTTTTTTTTTTTTTTTTTAACACTTCTCATTCCTTCTTCTTGTTCTTGCTGGATATATATATATATATATATATATAGTATATTTTCATTTTGGAAAATTTCTAAAATTTCACTAACCCAAATTCGAAATTTTGCAGCTATAAGCAACATGTTATAAAGTCTTGAACAACCTTTTAAAAAAAAATATATATATATATATATATGAAAAAATAGCTTAGCTAATCGTCTCAAAATGTTGTATTCCATCATACGCAAACACTTTAATAAGATAGATATCAAAACATAAATCCAACTTTTAAGAAATTATAAAAATTTAGTCTAGTTTCGTGAGCTCCACTGCCCCCACTTTCCAATTGTTTTGGTCTTTTGTGTCTGTGATAAATAGTATGACACAACAAAATGGACCTTCTTTTTTTCATATTTTATGGTATTAGTCACTGACTGGTTCAATGTATTAATGCCCAAGCAACTCACTATTTTATATACCAAATCTTGTAAACAATGAAGAGGAAAGATTGAAATATAAAATATAGAATTTAATTTAGGTGGTTGAAGAAATTACAGGTTCTGACTTTTGGTGTTAAGTGGATTTGATTCGATAAAATGTCTTGTAGTAGCACAACCACAACACAGCACACCCCTTCAATTATTTTAAGTGGCCAGTATGACAAATTTGACAGAGGAGAGGACTATACAACCCCAAATGAAATTACTTTGGACCTTTGGCTTTGTGTCGTTGAAACTGATGATGGGCTGTGTTATGCTAGTGCCATACCGTATTCTTAAAGTGTTCCCTCACCACACTTTTTTTTTTTCTTTTTTTCTCCTTCAAAAATAGAAAAAACAATATTACGGAGTTTCGTTTTATGCTGTTAATATTATAAAGTATTTTAGGATACATAATTTGATGGTGTGGTTTATTAAAATGACAAATAGAGGATCTACATACTACAACTATAAGGTGTTTCAACATGAATATTCAAAATTGTTCTTAAAAAAAAATAGTAATAAAAAAGATTATTGAATTGTTACCAAACCTTATTCTTCAAGAGTCAACTATTATCAACCCATTAATAGTCAAATACATATTTCACTTGATGTGTTTTAGACTTACATTTTGTTTTTTCTAACAAAATTTTAATAATAAAATAATATTTAATTATTAAAATATTTCAAATGTAATAAATCATTTGGAGGGATCAGGAAAAAAAAAATGTATATAATTTTTTCATATTGAATGTTGGTGACATGGAATTCAACATTTTGACTTTCTTGTCAATTTCGTCCAGCAAACCCAATCTATTGCAAAATCCGACAATATATATATATATATATATATTTGTTTTTTTTTTACAAAACAAAATGCGATATTTTAAAAATATCTAAAGCTGGGTTGGTAGTGGGTTTTATAGCGATGCCACCAATTGCACGATAGCGTGTAACACGTGTGCAATTTTAATTTATAAGATCAATAATAATTTATTAATTTCGTGCTTAAAATTGTTTTTTTTTTTTTTGTGAATATGCCCAAATATTTATTTTTATTTTTTGGTTCAGCATGCTTTCCGCAGCCAAATGTGAAAACCATTAAAAAGTATATATTAAAAGCTACCTATTAAATTTCATGAACCCAAATTGCGTTTATTTTGAAACTGAGAGCAGCCCATGAATAAAGAAGTGTAAATGAATTTTTTTATTTATTATTGTAAAGATATATAATAAATTTTAATTGAAATATTTAAATATATTATTTTTATATTAAATTTTTAAAAATAAACTCTGCATGCTACTCTTTTAAATTAATCTCAAACATGCAGATTCAACCAATAATTATTCACCGATAAATAATATTTTTTCAAAACTTATTCATAAAACATAAGAAAAAAAAATATATATATATATATAATAATATAGAGCAATAAATAAGATATCTTCTGGAAATTGAATTACTATATTCGGCATTATAATTTAAAGTCAGATGCTTTTAATCCACCTACCCTATATGTTGTCCTATCTGTTGTGGTACATCCTTTGCAAATCCTTTTATTATCAAATATTGTGAACAATAGTTACCGTACTAAGTATTTTGTTTAGAATTTTTTTATTTTTTCAAAAAATTTATTTTGGATTTAGTAAACTAGTTATAATACTTGAAAATTCATCAACAAGCAAAAAATTAATTTTAAAAGTGTCTCGATCCAATGAAATAATGGTGATTAATACTATATTATAGTTGAAAAGTCAGCGATTGTAAAAGCATTAGGCGCTAAAGCAGCAGTATATAATTAAATTATTAATGCATATTAGACCATTACGAAGTTTAAATGCTGTGAGTTAGGATTTAAATCATGCTATGCAATGTAATTTTTTATCATTACCTCAAATACTTAATATCTTAATATTCAAAAAATATATGCATATGTTATTTCCTATCATGCAAAATATAATTGTATGATACATAATTATTGGGAAAAGAAAAATAAATTTACAGTTTTTTATTTCTTCTCTCTTTTTTTTTTTTTTTTTTTTTTTTTTTGGTTCAAATGAAGCTTTAGGTGGCGTATTGAAACCTTCTTTAATTCATTCTAATTCAAGCTAAAATATTTGACTATAATGTTTTATGAAAAAAAAAATCATTTGAAAATTACAAGATTTTACAACGAACACTAGAAATATTCAAAATTAATGAATTTATTTTGTATTTTCTTTAAATTACAAAATTTATTTATCTACAGAATTTTGTAACTTTTATGTGATTTTTATATAGTGTTAATTGTATTAACGAGCGGCTTAACCCCCACCCCCATTAAAAAAAAAAAAAAAAACAGAAAAACCAAAAAAGAACAAACAAAAAGAAGGTAGGAGATGCATCCTTGTGCGACACATGGTTGCATAAAAAATTCACCACAATTAAAAAAAAAAAAAAACAATAAAAACAATTTTTTTTTTTTCCCTATACAGAAAAAAAATCAATTAAAAATTTTTCTGAAGAGGAAAAAAATTTAATAGAATATTTATAGATTAGATTTCATTATTCAACAATGGCGGATAGTCCTAGTCTCCTAATCTGCCAATGTCTCTGACCCACCTCCTTAATAGAAGTGCCAGGCTCTCACTTGCTCCGAGACTACATCTTCCTTCTCCTTCATATACTTCTCTTCGCAGGTGTCTCTACCTAACCCACTTCTCCTACAACACCAATTCATTTTCTCATCTTTCTGTGAGAGTTTCTCACTCTTCTTACGCTTCCAAAATCGCCATGGGAGACAACCCAGATGCTGGAATGGACGCTGTCCAGAGACGCCTTATGTTCGAAGACGAGTGTGTTCTGATTTGCCCCTTACCCTTTTGTTTATTTCACCTTTTTTTTTTTTTTTTTGGTAATCTGTTTGATTATTTGACTTTTTCAATTTGGTGTTTTTCTTTGATGGGTTGATGGTGGAAATTTTTATTTATTATTTAATTTTTTGTTGGCTTTATTGAGCTCGCTTTAGCTGTTGAGAAAATAAGGAAAAACCCAGAATTGATTTCTTGGTTTATTCTATCAGCCTGGTGCTTTATACTGGACTCTATTGTTGTTGTTGTTCTTCTGTTCATGTTATTGTGCTGCTTAGTTCCTGAGAAAAAAAAAAAAAAAAAAAGGAGGAATGAAAAAAGAAATAAAGAAACCTTTAGTTCGTTTATTCGTTGCTTTTTTTTTTTCATTTTATTTTAAATTTCAATTTTATTTGTTTATTTATTTACGTTTTTCTATTTTCTTTCGATGTGCTTTGTTATGTTTCTGGCATAATGAAGTAACATCAACGATATTGTTATCCTGGATTGTTTTCTTTCCTTTTATTGTATTTCTTTTGACTGTCCTTTTTTCCTTCCTGTCGATTTTTATGTTTGGTCAATGAGAAATTGAGTGAGAAGAAAATGAATTCTTAGCTTCTCTTTCTTTGTTGTTGTTGGTAAGCCAGGTCAATGATTCATTGTATACATGATGAACAACATCTTAAAATTTGACACCCTTTTTATTTTTTCCCCACTCAAACTGCTTTCTTGTACTTATTATTTGCTTGTTAACTTTGGACGGATTCATTTTCAGTTTGTTGGTGGATGATTAATTCTAAGGTGAAAATAAATCCTTTTAAATGCATTACTGGAAAGGAGCTCTTCACCTCGTCTACCATGAAATATATAGTTGTTACTGAGGTGAACTGTAAAAGAACAAATGGACTTTATAGATCTCAGACGTCATATGAAGAAGCTATTTTTTCTTGTTCATATATATTTTTTGCTTGGAACCGGACCTATCGTCTTTCATTTATTATTATTATTATTATTACTATCATTATTATTATTATTATGTACTTGTATATATACAGTTGTTTGTTAGCCTCAAGAGCAATATATTCTCATCCAAAATAACTTTCCATTCATTTAATGTTTGAGCATTCTGTCTCCATATTTCTATTTTAGTTGTCCATCAGTGTCGTAGTCTTGCTTAGATCTGAAGATGGTTTGCTTATTCAAACTTTCTGCAGATGCATTCTAGTGGATGAGAACGACCAGGTTGTTGGTCATGAAACCAAATACAATTGTAAGTGAAGTCCATGGTATTTAATGTTGTTTGTTGTAATTTTTTATGCATTGAGCATTTTAAATGTTTAGGGGGAAAAAAAATTTCTTCAAAACAATTTACTTCTAGATTAGGGTTTCATTTTTGGGATTTTGTACCTCTGGAAACACCAGTAGAAGGGAGAAGAAAAATAGAATATTCTAGCGGGTTGAAATTATGACGCATTCTGCTATGTTCAATTTCCAAGCTCATATACATGTTGATATTGCTGTTTTGTTATTTATTATTATTATTTTTTTGACCATTGTGTATGGTTTACTTTTTGTCTTTTGATTCTATAAACAATAGGTCACTTGTGGGAGAAGATTGAATCTGGAGGAATGCTGCATCGAGCTTTTAGCGTGTTTTTGTTCAACTCAAAGTATGAGCTGCTCCTTCAGGTATTGTCATGGATCAAGTTTGTTGAATTCAAATCTTCAGAAAATTTGCTGGATGGAATATGTGCATGCTTTACATGTTTAGGCTAATACCACATATATTAAAGTAGAGATAATGTGCAAAACATTATGAATCTACACAATTGAAATGCAAAAATGTACATATATCATACATAAGAACGACACCAGATTGTACATTGGGAAACTATCTGCAGACAAACTCTTAAGGTTGGATCTGTACAAGGAAAGATAAGGGAGTGGTATAATCCACTCATTTTGAACTGCAATGAATTGATCAATAATGAATTTCAAAGAGGGAGTTTTGTTGAAATGTGAAATTGGTTGGATGTTGTAGAGCAGAGGATGCTAAAGGATGAAATTGAAATGGGATTGGGTTTAATGCATATTTCCACATGTTCTACTCATAATTGTTGTATTTATTACTGAAATAAAGTGTGACAACAAGGTCATGAGAGGATATTGTTTGTTTATCTTTTTCTCTTAAGTGTGCTTCACTTTTGTAGTTTTGGTGGGCGAGTTGTATAACTACATGAGTGGATTTCTCTCTCTTCTTCTTCTTCTTCTTTTGTTTTGGTTTTCTATATATATATATATATATATGTATATATTAAATCATCACAACAATACCTAATCTATTGTCTTTTTGTCATTACAACAATACCTAATCTAAAGGGGAGGGGGGCGTGTCTTGGACCCTCAACCTCTTGGGTTTGGGTATGAAGGGCATATACTAACTGAGCCAACCTCACTTTACACATTAGTGAAATTTCAGACAAAATCAATGATAAAAATGGATCTCATGATATTTGTTTTTTTGTCTGTTTTCCTGTACAGCAACGGTCTGCAACAAAAGTTACATTTCCTCTTGTGTGGACAAATACCTGTTGCAGCCATCCGCTATACCGTGAATCTGAGCTCATCTATGAGGATGCTCTTGGTATATATTTCTATTTAAATTCATATTGATTAGAAACTTGTTTACCTTGGCTTATTGGCATGAAGTTATTAACTGCTTTTTCATCTCTTTCTCACCAGGGGTAAGAAATGCAGCACAAAGGAAGCTTTTGGATGAACTGGGTATTCCTGCTGAAGATGTGCCAGTTGATCAGTTTACCCCACTGGGTAGGATTCTGTACAAGGCACCTTCTGATGGCAAGTGGGGAGAGCATGAACGTAATAATTCTAACTTTATTTGTTTCAGACCATTTTTCTGGTGTTCTTTATTGAAATACTTATATGTTTTCTTGGGGACTATAGCGTGTTTATTGGATTCTATTATACCATTTTGAGTGCTAGTTCTAACAGCATAGGAAAATGAAATCCCTGGATCACTAGATATGCAAAAAAGCATTGTTTAAGATTCTTATATGATATTATTGATATCCGGTTTAAAGGATGTGAAGATGTAAGCTTTCACTAAAACATTTCAAGAAAGAGTATTGGCTGCATAAGTTTCGAGAGTTTGCTGTGCGCGTAACAGGGATGCTTCAAACCATCTCATATGTTGTACTTAGTACGAGAGTTCAATTCAAATGCAAATATAGGTCTTATTTGAGTCGGTCTTGGCACATAATTGATTGTGGTTAGTATTTTATAAGATGCATTTAACAAGCATCTTCTTCTATATTGTCATTTGACCCTTTGTTATCCTATCTTATTGCAGTTGATTACTTGCTCTTCATTGTCCGAGATGTTAATGTCCATCCGAACCCTGATGAAGTAGCCGATATTAAGTACGTAAACCGTGAACAGTTGAAGGAGCTGTTGAGAAAGGCAGATGCTGGGGAGGAAGGCCTGAAGCTATCGCCATGGTTCAGACTAGTTGTGGACAATTTCTTATTCAAGTGGTGGGACCATGTGGAGAAAGGGACGTTCAAGGAAGCTGCTGACATGAAAACCATTCACAGGTTGACTTGAAAAATTCAAGTCTCAGTAATCCATTTGTGCTGCAGTTTCTCACTAGTCTCAGTGGTGGGCTTGCTTCCAATAAACTTGCTACCAAATAAGTTGACATTATGTAACTTTTGTTTGTTGCCAAAAACTTTATGGGTTGGTTATTGTTAAACTTTAGAGTAATATCCTAAAAAAGATTGGCACGTGTAATAGAGGATTTGCTTTTTGCTATTGGAAAAACTCCATTAGAAACTTCTTATCTCTACGGTATTATTTTAGTGTGGATGAAAATCTCTGTGTTCAGTGATTTTTCTTAGAAGTTTGAGGTTTGTTACACCTTTGCTATAAGAATCGGCTTGAGGTCTGTTATACCTGTATGAACAATATGGGGAATGATTGAAGACAAGTTAGGTGCTCGAATGGCTAGAAATACAATTTTGAGCTAAAGTTGGATCTTTATTCTTATTTACTAATGCGAGCTAAATTTGTACTTGTTTTGATATTAAATTAGGGTTCACCGATCAATGAAACTCGAACTGAAGACTTGGCACGTGGGAACTATAATAAGCAATGCCAACAGACTAAGCGCAAGGATCGGTGTTTTGATAATAAACTTACTATATTAAACTGAGTAGGGATAAATTGCCTCACATCTTCTTTTTTATTTATTTTTTATTTTTTAAAAAGTAAATTTTTCTAAAAGCCTTTTACCAAAATAGTAAGTAGTTAGGTTTCACAACCCCATATATTAGTTGAGCCAAATTAGTTAAGTAGGATAATTTTATCCATATTTTACCATAATTTTTAAAGCAATAATATCTCTTTATTTTGGCCATTGTTCTTGTGATTGGGTGAGTTTTTGTTATAGTATTGGTTATAATGTTGCGATGGATGAATAAAACAAGAGTGTTAGAAACCAGTTAGTTTTTATACTGTAAAAAGTAAAACCAGAAAAGAAAGTGGAAAATTTTTTGTGGGTAAAGAATTTTGGTAGGTCATAAGAGTATTATAATAACAAATCGTGATAGTAGTAAAACATAAAGTTGGTCTGACATAAGTTATGACAAAAGTATATGACCAATTGGTGATGCCATACTACACACCACCAAAGCATCAAATCTCATGCCATGTGTAACATACGTACATGATGGAAATACTTTCATTGTCCTTCCCCACTCTCCTTAGACAGTGCGTGAGTTAAGAGGCTTTCACTTTCTTCTTCTTAACATGTAGTCCATTTTTATTTTTAAAAATTAAAAAAGTTGCACACAAAAACAAAATAATCATTTGTTTCCACACTAAAAGCAATAATTGACTAATCTAATTTTTTCTCTCTCAAATTTATAATCTTATTTAACTTTTTTTTTTCTTTTTACTATTAAATCCTTTTCAATCCCACTTATACTTATTTTCTCACATTAAATGACTGAATATAGAATTGAAGACACACCATGTTTGGTCCATCTTGTTAACAAAATTGGAAAGAAAAAAAAAATGGCGAGAAAAAGACAATTAAAAAATTTATAATAAATTTTATTTCTTAAAAAAGGACAAAACTAAATAAAGATGAAGAGCAAAAATAAAAAAAATAAAAAAATAAAAAAATACACATATTCCACGCGCTTTACAGCTTAAACAGATTCTTTGCCACTTTCTTAAATCCCCTATGCCCTGTTATTTTCTCCACAGCAACTCGTTGAAGGCCTTCAAGTCAGGATTTGAGGAGGTCTCTCTTTACCTCGTATAGTGGTGGGTTGTGGTTGAAGGGTTGTATGTTCTTTGATTGTGAAACAGGTTGCTTGTGCTGCCAAGGAGTTCAATTCAAAGGTATATCTTTTTGGAGCTTAGATCGTCTATTCTGTTCTCGATTTCATCAGAGCTTTCTTTGCAGTTTTTCTACTGAGAAAATTGAAGCACGAATTTTCATTTCAAACATGCCCAGCAGTTTTTTCCTCCAAAGTTTTTATCTTTTTACACTCACCTAGTTTCTCGGTATATGAAAGATCCAAACTTTGAGAGAATCAGCAAAAATTTTTCCTTTTTTAATTATTATTTTCATTTATTTTTCTGTTTTTCATGTCTCTTGGATTTCAATGAAGGATTATGATTATTTTTTTTTAATAAATTTGTAAAATTTCTTGTTCTTTTATTGCTTGCTTCTATTTTGAGGCTTAATTTGTGAATTGAAAAGCTTACAGATCAGATCATAATGCTTATATATACGTATAAACATACATATAAAGGCATATATATAGCCAGCTTTAAGCGATTTGATTTTTTTTCTAATTTTATTGATCTCGTGGGAATCGAAACTTTTTTGTAAAAATTTCATTTCTGCTTGTTATAATTCGATTGATATCTAATGAGTATACTTGCTCTTTTGATACATGGTCTCGTGTATCATTAGCTTGTAAACTAGATTGTCATTTTTAATTAGTTTCGTTTCAAATATCAAATTCTAAGAAATGTGGTTTTAATATCTCTTGAAAGTGTCTTAAGTAACTCTCTATATGTGACCTTTGTACTATGCTGTATTTTTCCTCAATATCTATGTTCCTGTTCAGCCTTCTGAACTAGTGGGTTTTTATGGTCTATAGGTTTTTCTATGAATCATGATCTTCCAGAATGAGATCTGTCATATTCACAGTTTATTTTGGTTTTTCCTTTTATGCTTATTACTCTTTTCAATGCATCTTTACTACTTTTGGGACAATTTTTACATTGCATCCCTTGCCTAAGCTATAAGATCTTATAAATGCTTCTCTTTTGTCATTAGGGGATCATAATTTTACTTGATTGTTGGTGGTGTGGTTAGACACCAACAAGTTGCAAGTTGGTTGTCAGTATTCTAGTATATGCATTTGACGTTTATGCAATGATTTTCTCCTGAAGGGTACTTGGAATAGATGGCCCTGGTCACAACTGCTGAAGTTTGTGATGCGAACCCACAGCTAATTTTAAGCGGTGAGCTTCGAGCACTCCAACCTATTTTTCAGATATATGGCCGGCGGCAGGTATTCTCCGGACCAATAGTTACCCTGAAGGTGTTTGAGGACAATGTCCTGGTTCGTGGCTTTCTTGAGGAGAAAGGCAATGGAAGAGTACTAGTTGTGGATGGAGGTGGTAGTAAACGGTGTGCAATATTGGGTGGGAACCCTGTTGTTCAAGCTCAGAATAATGGATGGGCAGGCATAGTGGTCAATGGGTGTGTGAGAGATGTTGATGAGATTCAAGGTTGTGACATTGGGGTGAGAGCTCTTGCATCCCATCCAATGAAAGCCAACAAGAAAGGGCATGGGGAAAAACATGTCCCCATAACCATTGCTGGGACAAGGATTTGTGATGGGGAATGGCTTTATGCAGACACTGATGGAATTCTTATTTCTCGAACTGAGTTATCTGTCTAAACGAAAGAAAGTAGTCTATTTATGGAGCCTGATGTATTTGGGATTGTACTTTTGGTGTAATGCTTTTGTGAGTCTGTTTTTTTGGTTTTCTCTTGGGTTCTTAGTTTAAACCTTTTAGCAGAACTTGTATCGGCTTGAAGCCACAATAATGGAATTTATGTTCTGGTACCAAATTTCATTTCCAGTCCATTTATATGAATTTAAACTCATAATGGTTCTAGCTGAAAATACATGTGGCTGATGGTAAACTCTTATTTGCTAGAAATTTGAACTCAGACATTTCCAATTCTATGTTAATTCTGAAAATCAATGGAATAATCTGTCTATGTTGTTGCTTTAATGTGAGAAATGAGTTTTGGTAACTTCTCTATGCTAAACAAAACAAGGCCATAACATTGTAAAGTTGGAAATATAGAATAAATTTAGTCTCATCATTTTTATTTTATTTTATTTTCATTAGTTACCAACTAATTACACCAACAGTATATATACGAAGAACATAATGGTGACTTGGTTAATTTTACCAATTGCAGGGCCTTTACTAACTTTGAAAGAGAGCTGACAACTAGCTAGCAGCCTGAGAAGAAGACCACAATCACACAGTACACATAAGAATTGCCATCACCAAATTTGTGCAACATTGCTGGGTTGAGAATGGTTTTTGAGAACTCAAAACTTATATGTTGGAGATGAAGCGAAATTGATTTATATATCATTACATTATATGCAACCCGATGCATTCATTAGCTTTCCCTGAATGGAATTTCGTTCAATGAACAAATATATTTTGGTATACTGTGCTTCTGCACGATGTGGCAGATCGAATATAGTTGAATAGAGTTACTGCAACCAGTAAAGTGGCTAGGCATCATATCATAACCCCTATGGAAGGAAACTCATCCATGGGATGATGGGTGTTAAACTAACGTACCCAGATCCCATTTTTCGAATTAAGGGAAGATATAATGCATCCACAGTGCACCAGCTTCATTGGAGAATTCTCATGGAATTCTCATAATGCATTCACAGTGAACCAGCTGAAACAAAATAATAATAATAATAATAAAATAAAAATAATAATAAAATAAAAGAAAAGAAAAGAAAAAAAAAGGAAGAAGTTAATTTCATTGTTAACATGGTTGAAATATTAGTCATTCAAAAGACAGAAAAAAAAAAAAAAAAAAATGCTCAGTCAAGTAAATCATAGTTTATACTCTACCTTTTCAAAAAATAAACATTCTGTCTTGAACCACAAGCATCCAAGCCATTAATCTTATTAAACATTGCCTCCGTCCACCGAAGATCTAGATTCGAAAAGGATTAAAAGTCAGCCATTTTCACCAGGAAACAATAAATTAATAGCATATTTTTATGATATTAATGCCTTTATTCTACCAAGAAAGTTCTAAAACCGATATTTAACATCCCAAAAGTTCCAATTCCTTAATGAATGTAATGAGAGTATTAGAAACGTAGCCAAAATAACATTGCCAAACAGATTATTAACAACCACGCCCGCGCCGCGCCCCCCCCCCCCCCCCCCCCCCCCCCCCGGGGGGGCCCAAAACCAAAAAAAGAAAAAAAAGAAAAAAGAAAACATTGCCAAACAGACTTAACACAAGAAGGAATATTAATCAAATTACTTTGTGGTCTATGAAGTGAGAATAAAGATTCGTCCTTGTTCTTCATCCTCCATAAAGAATACTTTTCATAGGCACTACGCCTTATCAGTAAAAGTAAACTAGCTTTATTTCTCCCATGCCACCCATTTCTAACAATGGAACACTTTTTCATTCTAGAGTTCTCCATGATTTCAAAGTGGAAAAGACCATGTAAAAAGCTAGTAAGCCTGTTCTCTCTTTTGTTGTTGTGGTGAATGAGGAAGGTGGTTATTCTTATATATAGTACTGGAACTCAGGAGAGATAAAGGAACGAGCTAAATGCGAAAAAGGGTGACAAAAGTGAGGTAGCAAAGACCGAAAACAAGAAAAATGTGAAGTGAGAAGCATTGTGTATTCAAACAAAGAAAAAGAGAAGCGTTATGGATGAGGACCAGCACAAAGCAACAAAGTAATTCTATAGATGGCAACAAAATTAGGTTCCAAAAAAGCGTTTAGTACAGAGGATATGAACAAGCCAATTAAATTTAAAGCCACATAGAGGAGGACAGCAAATAGGTATTAATGAACAAGGAGGTTACCAATTAAATTTAAAGCCACATAGAGGAGGACGGAAAATAGGTATTAAAAGGAGTGAAATGAATGAGGCACCAAAAATAAGCTAGAAAGTGAAAAGGAGATAAAGAAAGCTAAACACTAATGGAGAGTTTCCATAAGCAGCATAAGAAATTAAAGTGAACAGTGGCAAGGTATGAAAATAATAAATATGTGGTAGACATTGAATTTTTATTAGGAAACCATATATTGAGCTCTAAAAGGTCCACAATTATTAATTTAAGGCCAACTAAAATTTTAGTTCATTGATGCCAAAAATGAGGTATAAATTGACTGTTTGTGTTTAAGACTTTTGAGGGCTTGTCGAACTTTGTTTGACCATGTGTTAGAAAAGTTTTTTTCTGGCATTTTGAAACACAAAATTATCCATTCAAAAGAATCAAAACCCAAAAACAGTTTTCTAGCGCATGGATAATGTTAGCTTTGCAGAATTTGAATTGCTATTCAAGTCACTTTAACTATATTGCTCTCAAGTATAGTGGACATTTAGCTTTTGATCAGATGCTTAACAAAGGAGCTTCTTATTTGGTGTTAAAACTTTTGTCCTATAAAAATGCCCTTACGAGGATTTTCCATACAATAAACGAAGCAGAGCAATGATTATTCTACAACATATAAAAAGTCCACGAAAAATACAAAAGTTAAGTCAACCTCCTAAACACACTGATTCCGAGTCCCCAACATCACTAGTCTCTTCTCTGGCTATACTGATTGTTGATGCAGATGATCCAACGGTTTCTGGCATTCGCTCTTGCAAATAGATTGCCTTTCTCTTGCTTCTGCTCTGTCTCCATCTTCTTAAAAACTCTGCAACTTCTTCTTCTTCTTCTTCTTCTTCTTCTTCCTCCTCATTTTCAGCTCTAGTTTCTGGCTCTTTAGGCGATTCAATTGCCAATTCTCTTTCACTTTGTTCGCTCAAACTTGCTGTTACCAATGGGAACAAGAGCGGTTTGCAGCACAGAATGAGAAACATTAGAAAAAAGATGTAGGTGTTCAAAGACGACCACACATAAAACGTCCATTTCCAACTGTGAATCAACTCTTTAATCCATGGTAGCTTGGAGTTAATGAGAATCTCGGCTTCATACAGCTGGGGAAGAAATGCAGTTCCAGCTCTTGGACTCAAAATTACTCTGATAGCACCTGTTCTTGGGTGACCTTCTTTATGCTTGAGTATTTCAATGGTGATCCTCTGAGTTTCACCAGTAATTCCTAGTACCAGAGGGACACCAAATAGAGCTGTTCTTGCAAGTCGAACTGGCAGGCTTCTAAATCTTAGCATGCATGGATGACTAGATTTTTCTATCACATCGCCATTGGTGGATATGATTTCTGCACTTAACTGGATTCAAACACGCACACACACAAAAGGAAAAAAAAAAAAAAAAAAAAAATCTCATAAGAAAAGCTATATGTTTCTTAAATGGAATTAGGAAAAAAAATAAAATTGAACAGCTTCCAATAGGGCATTACCTGAAAAACTCCAATGTCCCTGTTGAAACCAGATTCAGGCATCAAAAGGGCCAATGAAACATAGAAAGTTTGACCAACTGGAACACCCATTTGCTTCTTCCTCTGGCTCCCCTGAAGTCCTTCAAAACCACCAAAAGAAAACAGAGCTTTTGGATGGGCCTCAGTGTAATCAAAATACAACCTTTCTCTAACAAAAACAGGCTCTTCCACCCATAGCTGCACCAACCCAACACCCACCACAACTGCTATAATAAAAACCGCAATCAGAACCATGCAGACATAAGCAGCACCAAGAAACCCAAAACCCAGTTTCCTAAGCAAGAGGATGATTCCATTGGTGATGGTGGAAGGTACTTTCTGGACAGTGGTCTCAACTGTATGGGTGACCTCCTCTGCACGGCGATAAGATTCAGAGACCATGGAGAAGAAGGAGAAGATTGGGGAGGAGAGAAAGACCATGCAGTTGTAGATCAAATCTGCTTGGAGGGAGATTATGTTAGTAAACCAGTCAGTTGGTTTTGGTATGAGATAGTAAGCTTCTTCATCCTCTTCCATTCGGAGCAAGCGGTGCTAATGGTGGTGGAGGTTGACTTGGAGTTTGCTCTCGTCAGCTACAGAGAGAGAGAGAGAGAGAGAGAGAGAGAGAGAGAGAGATTGCAATTCTTGGAGCTCCACCTGGGTGTCGTGCATGGAAGAGAGATGAAAACGTGGTTGCTTTGCAGCTTGAAGAGCTGACATGTGTTTGTGAAACATAGTTTTGGTCCCATCTTTGAATTTTATATAATTTGTTGTAAAAAATTGGTACTTATATCCCAGTTCTTGAAAATTTTAATTCACAGTTTATTTGTAAATCTTTTTTATGTCCAATAAAATGAAATTAACATGTTATGGTAAATGAAACAAAGAAAAAGAAAATATAAAAGAGGGACAGAGTGAAAGTAGGAAAACAAAATGGCTAGTAAAGAGAGTCTTATTATTAACAACACCAAAAGTTGAAGGCTTTGGACTCTCTTTTTAATTTGATCTCTCATGCAGAAGCAAAGCGTGCGTCTTTATAACGTACTCATCTATGGCCAACGCTTTCTTCTTTTTAGCACTCAAACTGCTCGGATCAACGAAACCTTTATAAAACCACTGGAAGCTGAGACTTGCATATCGTTGATTAAGCAATGCAAGACTCTCAAGCCCCTCAAGTCTGTTCATGCCTCCATGCTCAGAACCCATCTTCATCTCAATCTTTTCTTCTCCACCAACCTCATTGCCCACTATGCTTCTTTGGGCTCCATTTCTTATGCTTATACCCTCTTCTCTGCCTCCTCTTCCTTAGATGTTTTTCTTTGGAATGTAATGATCCGAGGCTTCGTTGACCATGGGTTATATGACCGTGCCATTTTTATGTACCGGCAAATGCTAGAACTAGGCATTGCTCCTGACAATTTTACGTTCCCTTTTGTTATTAAGGCATGTGGGTGTGCACGTGATTTCGAGTCTGGGGTTGAGCTTTATCGGCATGTAGTTGAAAATGGGTATGTAAAGGATGTCTTTGTTGGGAATTCCCTTATTGCCATGTATGGGAAATTTGGTCGAACTGAGGTTGCAGAACGAGTGTTCGGGGAAATGCCTGAGAAGAATGTAGTTTCTTGGAGTTCAATGATTGGTTCACATGTCCAAAACCGGTGTTTCGAGGAAGGATTGTCTTTGTTTGCAAGGATGTTGGATGAGGGTATCAGACCAAACAGAGCTGCTGTGTTGAATGCGATGGCATGTGTATGTAGAGAAAATGATGCTGATGAGATGTACAGAGTTGTGAGAGATAATAAACTTGATTTGGATAGGTCCGTTCAAAATGCTGCAATACAGATGTATGCACGATGTGGAAGAATTGACGTTGCTCGAGGATTTTTTGATAGAATCGGTAATAAGGATTTGGTGTCTTGGTCATCCATGATTGAAGCTTACATACAAACTGATTTGCCTCTTGCAGCCTTGGAGCTCTTTAAACAGATGAAAGTACGAAGAATTAACCCTGATGCTGTGACCCTTTTGAGCGTGGTACATGCATGTTCAAGTCTAGCTTCTTTTCAGCAAGCACGCTTCGTTCATGGACTTGTTGTACGTAGCTTTTTAAGAAACCAACTTGAACTTCAAACTGCTGTAGTTAATCTCTATGTGAAATGTGGAAGTTTAGTATATGCTCAAAAAGTTTTTGATAAGATGCAGGAAAGAAATATAATTTCATGGAGTACTATGATTTCAGGTTATGGGATGCATGGTCATGCTAGAGAGGCACTCAAACTCTTCGATCAAATGAAGGCTCTAATGAAACCAGACCATGTTACGTTTCTATCGGTGTTGTCAGCCTGCAGTCATGGTGGGTTAGTCACTGAAGGATGGGAGTGCTTCAATTCCATGAGTAGGGATTTTAAGGTTGTACCAAGACCTGAACATTATGCATGCATGGTTGATCTCTTGGGTCGAGCTGGGCAATTAAACAATGCCCTTGATTTTATAGAGACTATGCCTATAAAGCCAGATTCTGGTGTGTGGGGTGCACTTCTTGGGGCATGTAGAGTTCATTCAAATATTGAACTGGCTGAAGTTGCTTCAAAACATTTGTTTGAGTTGGATGCAGAGAACCCAGGCCGCTATGTTCTCATGTCCAATATTTATGCATCATCCGGGAAACAAACACATGCTGATAATATTAGAGATCTAATGAAACAAAGGGGGGTAAAGAAAACTGCTGGTCACACAATTATAGAGATTAAGAATAAAATTTATACATTTGTGGCAGGGGATACATCACACAATCAATCCGGTTTAATCTATTCTGAGTTGGAGAAACTGATGAATAGGATTCGATTAGAAGGGTACAAGCCAGATTTGAACTTTGTGTTGCATAACGTGGAGGAGGAGATGAAAGAGAAGATGTTATATGTACACAGTGAGAAACTTGCCATTGTTTTTGGACTTTTGAATTTAGGACCTGAAACCATCATTAGGATTAGGAAGAACCTTAGAGTCTGCGGTGATTGTCATACAGCTACCAAGTTTATCTCTAAAGTTACAGGAAGAGAAATTATTATGAGAGATTCTCATCGTTTCCACCATTTTAAGTTTGGAACATGCTCTTGTGGAGATTATTGGTGATCATTGTGGATTTCTTCAGACGGCTTCATGACCAGGAAAAGTATCAATACTAGTAGCAGAGAAATATCACTAACTACCAAGGCATGGAGGTAAAGTGAATCAAATTTGGAATCCTTTAATGCACTATGGTATGGGTGATGAGCTTCTCTTCTCTTGTAATATTATCATCACCTTTCTATTCACTTGGATCTGTTGCATGAATGTCTTATTGTCATTCTGACAGAAATTACCAGCCTAAGAAATTATTATGTTTTAAGAATTTGCAAGGGAAATTTCCACACCTTTGAAGGATTTGTCTGGGAAACTATATATTTATTTGTGGAAACTATTATAAAAGAATTTTTTTTTTTTTTTGTTTTTTTTGTTTTTTTTGTTTGTTTGTGTGTGTGTTTATATATTTATGCATGACTCGTAAGCTCCAGAATAATGGTTTATCATTCAATGATATTGATTTTTTAATTTTTTTTTTTTTTTTTTAAATGGAGAAGGATCCGAAGTAAGCTCTCGAAGAGTACAGTTTGTGCAACAAAATTCGGAATTTAGGTTATAAAATAAAATTAACATGTGGGCCACATTTGTCACGTGGCATTTGTTTCGGAGCTGCAATGTGGGTGAGATTGAGGTTTTTTCCACGTGCCTTTTCTGATTGCATATTTTTGCTTTGAGTATTATAATAATCTAACAACCGCTCAAGATTTTGTGGCAACTTATTTGCGATGGTGCAAACTAGAAATTTTCACCGATTTAAGACACACACACACAATTAGTTGATCTTAACCTTTCAAAACAATTATATTGATCTTAAATTCTCATCTACTTTAAAATATTTAAAATGAAAAATACAAAAAATGGGGAAAAAAATTAATTTTGGTATGGAAAAAAAAAAAAGAATAAAATAATAATTGACAAGACGGAAATGGGGTTTTATTAAATGTATTTAGTTATGGTTACCATAAAAAGGAGAAAATAATAAATTAGATTCTATTAACTGCTTCTAGAATTTTAAGGATCATTGCTAAAAATTTAATTTATACATTTTTTTTATCATAAATTTTTTGGTCTTAAATGAAAATAATTATCCAGTCCATCTAATATTATTTGAAAAAAAAAAATATTTTTATAAAATAAATAATAATGAAAAAAATTCCCCAAATCCATTCTGAGTGGCTTCACATAATTGTTTACCAAAAATTAAATTAAATAAAAAAAATAAAAAAGGAAAAACCTTAGGAAGAATTTCATTTTCAGTTTTGAAAACCTGTAAAAAATTTGAGGTGTACCTGGTTCGCTTTCTCTTTTTCTCTGTGTCATTTCTGTGTTCTAAAGAATAATCTAATCTGACAAGTTTCGGCTCCACACACACTGGAGCTGAAACTCATAGAGGGTTTGAAATTATCAAAATTCCTTATTTTATTTTTAATGAAATTCCAATAAACAAATTGAAAGCCACCAAAAAAAATAAATAAAAACAGTCATAGTCACTGTCATGTCACTGGTTGCGTAAAAGAGAGAGAGAGACCATGGAACAAGATGATAACATTGTAACCTCCAGCTCCGATGATCGGAAAACCTTAATTCCGACCACCGATGAGCCTATGCTTGCGATGATGGCAGCAGCATCGTCCAAGGCTGGAGCGAGCATTGCGGAGAGGAGGGCCGCCAAATGTGGATTCAACGCTGAGAGGATCAGTACGGCGAGGTTTCGGACCACCAGCCCTTTGGCCTCTCCGGCGGCTAGGTCGCCGTGCCTCACTATTCCGCCTGGTATTAGCCCCACCGCCTTGCTCGACTCCCCCATTATGCTTCCCAATTCTCAGGTGATTATTCTTTTTTTTTTTAATTTTCTTTTTTGGTGGGTTTTAATGTTAATTTTTTATTTTTTGAAGCTCAAGATGTGAAATTTGTTGGTCGATTTTGTTAATTCTTAATTATGCGGGTTGATGATGCAGATTTTTCCATTTTGCCTCTGGGTTTTTTCTGTATCTATAGCTTTAATTTTTATACCTTTTTTTTTTTGGTTCAATTTTTAATTTTTAATGTGAAATTTTAAAAATTTAAAGCTAAAAAATGCGTAATTTTTAATGGTTTTATTAGGAAATGTTGATGCAATTGGTTAATGGATGATCAACGTCTGATTCCACTCAGGCTATTGCGATTTTGTTTACGGAATTAAGACAAGGATGTGGGTTTTCATCGTGGTTTTGAGTTTTGACCACTGAAAAGGATGACTTATGATTTCAATGAGATACGATGCTGACCCACTGACTAAAAAATGCGTGATAGATGAAGTCTTTTTTTTTTTTTTATTTTTTATTTTTTATATATATATATATATATATTTTTATGTTTTTATTTTTTTATGGTTTTTGTATTTCTTCGAAGCTATTTTGCTTTTGAATTTTGTCATTAGTGTTTTTTTTTTTTTTTTTTTTTTTGGTTACTATTAAAATTTGCAGCCTTTTTCTTTGGTTCATGAAGAGCTCTGTCAAAAGACAGCATTTAAGCAAACAGCATAATTTTACTGTATATGTGCCTTACCGACTCCCAGTGTATAAGCAATACATTTTTTGAACGTTTAGTAGCGGCAAGCCCAATGGTTAATAAGCAAATTATCAGTTGCTAAGGACACACTTCGAAGCAATTCAGGCATTTTAATCCATTTCTTCAAATCTTGACTAAATGTTCAGATCCTATATAAACATTCTGGAATAGAAGTGCAAAAGTTTACCTCACTGTGCAGAGCAGTTATTATGCAGTTCTTGCCTTGTGCTTTTACATCTTTTGGAATTTGAACTGATACTCCATCACCTATGTGTGGTTTTTCTGTTTCACTCTGAACTGTTTGGTCGGATATTCAAGTGACAAACATCCTCTACTTAACATGGTGGACTGGCTGTCATATTCACTGTAGGGGAACGACCACCTATTTGCACTCTGCATGACATTGGTTAAAAGATGGTCCAGTTTGCAATAAAGTAAAACAATGTACATTTCTTAGTGCCAGGAGTGGAGTAAAATGTTTGTGTTTTGGTTATTGAATATTAACTTGGAAATTCTGATGGGAATCGATTTGTTTCTTGAATTCTTATGTTTACCTGCATAATTGGTTAGAAATGCCATTTTGTTTTTCGATTTATGTTTTTCTACTCATGTATTCTTCTAGGCACTGCCATCACCCACCACTGGAACATTTCCATTGCCTTCTTTCTATCATGAAAGTTCAATTCTGAATTCCATGACTCGTGAAGATGGAGACAAGGGCAGTGAGCATCACTCCTTCAGATTCAAGCCTCATGGGGATGTTAAGCATCTGTCAAGGCATTCTAGTTTTGAAAATCAGGTAATTGCGACTAGTCATTATTGGTTAGTGTGTAAAATGGATGGGAGGTGGAGCAAGGAAATATGAAATATAATGGAATCATGTTTGTTCAATGGCTGATAATGGGACTATGACACAATGAGAGTTGTTCGAGTGATTTTGTGGACAGTTTTATCATGTTGATGAAGGTTACCAAAGAATTATTGTTATGATTATTATCATGAAATGTTGCAGAAGGAGCATTGAAATGTCTGTTTTAGTTATTAATGTGGCGAGTATATGCACTGTTTGTGCAGCTGGTTTTTGATTAGATTTGCGGTTTAAACAGATGGTATGCCTGTAAGCTGTAGAAAAAGTAAGAACTAAATAATCGTAATAGTGTTGATGTCATCAGATATTGAACATTTTTAATGACATACTTTGTCATCAGATATTGAACATTTTTATATGACGTGCTTTTTCTCATAATTGACATACTTATCATTTCAAGATCTTGCAAGTTGGTGTATGGTTCCCACTATTATCCGTGATTAAGATGCAAATACTTGAGCAGTAGGCACTTATTTTCAATTTTTGTCTTCTTTCTTGTCCCACTTTCCATACCTCCACCCCCTTTATGCAATTTGCAGGATGAAGCGCATTTAGTTTAACAATATAATACCTGTGTTTTACTCCGGTTTTCTTGTTTCTATAAAAGTGATAAAACTTTGCAGTATGTTGTTTATAACTGTGCTCGATTTTGATGAGTTTTGACTGTTGGAAAGAACTTTATATGCTTCTATCACAATGTATCAGTTTTGTAGCAAGATCTTGAGTTCAGGTGGGTGCTTATTTAAATCAAAACCTTCGCCAGTTGCTATCATGATTTCATAAGCTATGTGCTAATAAGCTATCTCTCACAGCCCATGTTCACATTTTTTGTATCCTTCTAATGTAAATTTCATTTAACCCATCTGTTTGTGGTGTCTTTGAACTCATTTGGTTTCTTCACATCGGAATGATTCTCAGCAAGTTGAGGTTGACTATCAAGCTCTTGTCTTGGAGCAACCACAGATGGATTTCGAATTCCCAGCAGAGTTTCCTGGAGAAGCTACCTCGAAATACTGTGTTGTGAATTCATCTAATGATGTAAAAGTCTCAAACAGCATGATTATAAATGCCAACTGTGTTAACCAGCAGAGGTGTCCTGTTGACATGGCTACTGATCAAACTTTGTTGTCCAGAGAACCTACTCATCATGAGGATACCGGGACTGATAATCTGTCAGAAGGAAACCAGAAGGGATCTTACCCATCAGTGGGAATGGTAAAGACTTCAGAAGATGGATACAATTGGAGAAAGTATGGGCAGAAACAGGTTAAAGGTAGTGAATACCCGAGGAGCTACTATAAATGCACCCATCCAAATTGTCAGGTGAAGAAAAAGGTGGAACGATCCCATGATGGTCAAATAACAGAAATCATCTATAAGGGTGCTCATAATCATGCGAAACCTCAGCCTAACCGTCGAGCTGCACTTGGATCTACATTTTCACTAGATGAGATGTCTGAGATGGGTGAAGGCAGTGGAACTTGTGTCAAAGTTGAAGGTGGATCAGTTTGGACAAATATTCAATCTACAACTGAAATTAGACATGGTTCTGAGGGAAGGACCGATGGTCTGGAGAGGACATCCTCAACATCTGTTATAACAGACCTTTCTGATCCATTATCAACAACCCAAGGAAAATCTGTGGGTGTATTCGAATCAGCCGAAACTCCAGAGCTTTCATCTACACTTGCAAGTCATGATGATGAAGAAGATGGGGCCACCCAGGGAAGCATCTTACTTGGAGAAGACGCAGATGATGAAGAATCTGAGTCAAAAAGAAGGTATTATTCTGTTTAATAGTGACTGCTTGAGCCATACTTTGTGGTGTATCATGTTTATTTACGTTCTGGATTGGTTTTCCTTTTCAGAAAGAAAGAGTGCTGCTTGATTGAAACAAATTTGGCATCCAGGGCCGTACGTGAACCAAGAGTAGTTGTCCAAATTGAAAGTGAAGTGGACATACTTGATGACGGATATCGCTGGCGAAAATATGGGCAAAAAGTTGTAAAGGGAAATCCAAACCCAAGGTATTTATTGATAATGTTCTGTCTCTTCCTCTTTCTCCGTGTCTAGTTTGACTCTTGTATTTGTGATTGGGATGGTTGGAAATACTCTAAAACCCTGCTGAATCATAAACATAATTCCATTCACTCTACTTTAAAGAGAAGCCCCATCTATGTGACTTTCTCAAACACAAAATCACCGCCCATCCAGCCCTGTTAGCATTTTTTAGTAATCCCTTTTGATTATTAATAGAGGCATTACATATATATTGCTTGTGCTTTCAAATACAAGACATTTGCAGTGAACATTTGTTTTATTGTCTTATCAAAGGAGCTATTATAAATGCACAAGTGCTGGATGTTCAGTTAGGAAGCATGTAGAAAGGGCCTCACACAATCTGAAATGTGTAATTACAACATATGAAGGTAAACACAACCATGAAGTGCCCGCAGCGAGAAACAGTAACCACATAAACTCGAGTAGTGGTAATGTACCTCAGGCTGCTGCCAATGGTCAGCCATCCCTGACAGTACGAAATGCCCATATTCCCAAGCCTGAAACACAAGTACAAGATCTTGCCCCGCAGTTTGATAGGAAGCCTGAATTTAGTAACGAGTACCTAAGGCCTACATTTCCTGGGAATTTTGCAAATGACATGAAGTTTGGAGCTCCCTCCATCTACCAGATGAAATTTCCTCCATTACAAGGTGTCATGTCTTATGCTTCTTTCGGACTAAATCCTAATCGCAATACAACTCAGCAAGCTGGTTCTATTGCACCTGTCATGCCCGACTTCCCAATGTCATTACCATTGAATCTTCCATCTTCCGGGAGTCTCTCTATGGTTGGTTTTGATTTCAACAGTGGTAAACAATTTGCTTCTGTTCAGCCTATACTCTCAGGGCAGCAACTGCAGGAGAGTGACATGAAATTCCTCCGGCCTAAACAGGAACAAAAGGATGACAACATTTACGATGCCCTGGCCACAAATGCATCATCACTTTCATCTTCTTCAGTATACAATCGGGTTATGGGAAATTTTCCTCCTTAGTTCTTATGTTTTGCTAGCAGTAATCAACTATAGTGACTGAGTTTTCAATTCCCTACAATTTAGTTGTTGTGGTAATTTTTCTTCTTTGTTATTTACATAGAAACATATTATGAAAATGTAAAACAAATTAAATTGCATATAGTTGTGTATCTAGTTAATTCATTATAGTTTTCAATTTTATCAATACAAATATATAGTTCTATCTTACTCTTACATTTCGTTTCCTTTCTCCCACCCCCTACCTCTCTCTTACGTCTTACATTTTGTTAGTTGGTGTGTATGGAATCGTAATGACTCTCGAATACATGATTATTATTAGAAAAAGAATTACTTATTAGAATCTTTCAAAATCAATAAATCTTGACCATTTTTATAAGAATGGAGAATCTCAAATTTAACTTTTATCAATTTATGCCACGTAAAGTAGCGTAGTCAATCGTTAAAATTGTGCCAAAATTTAGTCTCTAATTTCAAGTATTCTTATAGCATTAATGAGAAGCTAATTTCATATTCTAAAATTTGTCCAATGGCAATATTAAATTAGAAAGTACTATTACTATAAGTTTCTTTTCACGTTTTTATTTTAATTTATAAAAGATGCTTCAACAATTTGACCCCCCCCCAAAAAAAAAAAAAAAAATGCTTCGGCAAACTTTATGATAAAATAACTAAATTTGACATGGTTAAATAACATTGGATTTTTTTAATATTGTTATATTATATTTTCTTATCTCAAATATCATATTTTAGTTAATTTTTTTGGGTGAATTAACTTGTTATTTAAAAAGAAATATATCTATATTATTAATATACATTAAGTAAATAAGACTGTTTCATCCCAATAAATTAATTATTATAAAAGTTAATATTATTCAGTAATCTATATGCTAAAATATTATTCAATTATAAATAATGAAATGAACTATTTTTAGCTTAAAACTTTTGCATAGTTAGAATTGTATTTTTAATTTTTGCAAATATTTACCATATAGTTTTGTTTTCTTACAATTTATCCTATGACTTTGATACTAAAGATTGTTATTTCCCTAAATAGGTTTTCAATTCCCAGAAGAACGTTACTGTCTCCCTCTCGAGAACATTGACAATGCTCCATATGACAAAAACACTTTCATCCTCATCTTTTAATATACGGTACATAAAAGAAATTATTTTTCCACTTCACGAGAAATCATAAGAAAACAGTTTTTTCAACCAAAATACAAAATGAATGTAAAAGGACCATGTAACATGAGATTCCATCAAAAACCCCTGTATCCATTTATCATAGAACAACAATACAATACATAACCCCAATATCCCCCCCAAAAAAAAAAAAAAAAACACCATATGGGCCTTGCAATCAAGAACCCAAAAAAAAAAACAAGAAGAAAAAAATATTTCTTCAAGCTTCGACGAAAAATACTTCTTCAAGCTTCCACGACCATCAGTATGGGGCTTAGAAGAGTCAGCCACATGGTTGGCATGGAGGTTGACGAGCTTGTCTTCCTCAAAAGGGATCTTGGGATGGCGAGCATCGTGGTGAGTCTGCATTGATTTCAAGTCCGGCGCGGTGACCTTGCAGTGCGGGCACTCATACCTCGCGTGTCCACCCTTCTCGGAACCCGACAGGTCGGCCAGACCGGCTTTTCCACCTCCTCTGTTCGTGGTCGCCGTGTGCTTCTTCGGGTTCGCCGAGTCTGTCATCGTAATCTCTCAAACTGATCTAACGGCTCAGAATCGACAATAAATCCAACACCCCCTCCCCCCGTGTAGACTCGGAACTGAAAACCCGAATTTTCCGTTTTTATCGGAGATTGGTTGTGAGGTCGTATATCTCCAGTGACGGCTATGACCAAGTCTGTAGTGGTTGGATAACGTTGGACCATAATTAGTTCTAAGGGCAGGACTTAAACATGAGTTTTGCAGGAGAATATATATATAGTGGTTCAAATATTTAATGATTAAAATGAAGCTTCCTTCTTCTCAGCCTCAAGCGGATTGAAATTAAGTTATGCTACTAAAATGGATAACATCTATATGCTACTAAAATGTTGAAAAATTTTTCCTTTTAATTTTAATTATTTTTTAAAATGCATCACAACATTAATTTTTTTCATTTTTTTCAATTTAAAAGCCATGAATTGGGAGGAAATTGAGACCGTCCTCACCCATTTGTGTTGTGGGACGTCATATAGTGATGATCCTAGCTAGCCAGGACACTATATTTGTATTGAATTTTTAATTGTTAATATTTCTTATAGTATGATATATTCGTCACAAGCAGCCCTTACTATTTGAAATAACAATAAGATCACATGACACAAAAAAGTGAGCTACAAATACAATTGGTCAAATGTTACATCCCACCTTGCCATGCAAATTCTTGTTTGCCAAGATCTACTAACTACCCTATATGGTAACGTGACCTTTCTAATGTAGCAAATGGATTGGATTTTTACCAAATAATACCGCATGTGTTGCAGGAATTGGTCTGTAATCAAAGTTCACTTTGAAATATGCTTGTGGACTAGAAATGTGTTTTCACACTTGTAAAAAAATGAGGTTTTAATTTCACACGATAGTTGCTCGTTATATGTTTCGTTTTAGTATTTGTTTTCCCTTTCGGCTGAGAATTCTTACAAGTTACAACGTCGTTTGAATGAGAAATTGTCAAAAGCATGTGTCAAAAATGAAGGTGCATCAGTTTGGACAAATATTCAATCTACAACTGAAATTAAACATGGTTCTGATGGAAGGACCGATGGTCTGGAGAGGACATCCTCAACATCTGTTATAACGGACCTTTCTGATCCATTATCAACTGCCCAAGCAAAATCTGTGGGTGTATTTGAATCAGCCGAAACTCCAGAGCTTTCATCTACACTTGCTAGTCATGATGATGAAGAAGATGGGGCCAACCAGGGAAGCATCTTACTTGGAGAAGATACAGATTATGAAGAATCTGAGTAAAAAAGAAGGTATTATTCCGTTTTATAGTGACTGCTTGAGCCATACTTTGTGGTGTATCATGCTTATTTATGTTCTGGATTGGTTTTCCTTTTCAGAAAGAAAGAGTGCCGCTTGATTGAAACAAATTTGGCATCCAGGGCCGTACGTGAACCAAGAGTAGTTGTCCAAAACGAAAGTGAAGTGGACATACTCGATGACGGATATCGCTGGCGAAAATATGGGCAAAAAGTTGTAAAGGGAAATCCAAACCCAAGGTATGTATTGATAATGTTCTGTCTCTCCCTCTTTCTCCCTGTCTGGTTTGACTCTTGTATTTGTCAGCGAGATGGTTGGAAATACTCTAAAACCCTGCTGAATCATAAACATAATTGCATTCACCCTACTTTAATGAGAAGCCCCATCTATGCAGCTTTCTCAACACACAAAATCACCACCCATCCAGCCCTGTTAGCATTTCTTAGTGATCCCTTTTGATTATTAATAGAGGCATTTCATATATATTGCTTGTGCTTTCAAATACAAGACATTTGCAGCGAACATTTTTTTTATTGTCTTATCAAAAGGAGCTATTATAAATGCACAAGTGCTGGATGTTCAGTTAGGAAGCATGTAGAAATGGCCTCACACAATCGGAAATGTGTAATTACTACATATGAAGGTAAGCACAACCATGAAGTGCCTGCAGCCAGAAACAGTAACCGCATAAACTCGAGCAGTGGTAATGTACCTCCAGCTGCTGCCAATGCTCAGTCATCCCTGACATTACCAAGAAATGCCCATATTCCCAAGCCTGAGACACAAGTACAAGATCTTGCCCGGCAGTTTGATAGGAAGCCTGAATTTAGTAACGAGTACCTAAGGCCTACATTTCCTGGGAGTTTTGCAAATGACATGAAGTTTGGATCTCCCTCCATCTACCAGATGAAATTTCCTCCATCACAAGGTGTCATGTCTTATGATTCTTTCGGACTAAAACCTAATCGCAATAGAACCTACAACTCAGCAAGCTGGTTCTATTGCACCTGTCATGCCCGACTTCCCAATGTCATTACCATTGAATCTTCCATCTTCCGGAAGTCTCTCTATGGTTAATTTTGATTTCAACAGTGGTAAACAATTTGCTCCTGTTCAGCCTGGACTCTCAGGGCAGCAACTGCAGGAGAGTGATATGAAGTTCCTCCGGCCTAAACAGGAACACAAAAGGATGACAACATTTACGATGCCCTGGCCACAAATGCATCATCACTGTCATCTTCTTCATTATACAATCGGGTTATGGGAAATTTTCCTTCTTAGTTCTTATGTTTTGCTAGCAGTAATCAACTATAGTGACTGAGTTTTCAATTCCCTACAATTTAGTTGTTGTGGTAATTTTTTTTCTTTGTTATTTACATAGAAACATATTATGAAAATGTAAAACAAATTAAACTGCATACAGTTGTGTATCTAGTTAATTCATTATAGTTTTCAATTTTATCAATACAAATATATAGTTCTATCGTACTCTTACATTTCGTTTCATTTTCTCCCACCCTTTACCTCTCTTACATCGCACGTTCTGTTACTTGGTGGGTAAGGAATCATAATGACTCTCGAATACCTGATTGTTTATATAAAAAGAATTACTCATTAGAATCTTTGAAAAGCAATAAATCTTCACCATGTTTGTAAGAATGGCGAATCTCAGATTTAGCTTTGATCATTTTATGCCAGGTAAAGTAACGTAGTCAATTGTTAAAATTGTGCCAAAGTAGTCAATTTAGTCTCCAGTTTCAAATATTCTTGTAGCGTTAATGAGAAGCTAATTTCATACTATAAAAATTGTCAAATGGTAATATTAAATTAGAAAGTGTTTTTTTTTTTGTTTGTTTGTTTTTTTTTTAGTGAATAAATTAGAAAGTGTAGTTACTGTAAGTTTCTATTTACATTTTTATTTTAATTTATCAAAGATGCATCAACAATTTGACCACCAAAAACCAAAAAAAAGGTTCAACAAATTTTATGATAAAATATTATTCAATTAAAAAATGAAATGAACTATTTTTAGCTTAAAATAATTTTAAGAGTGCCATAATTTAAAACTTTTGCATAGTTACTGTTGAACTTTCAATTTTTGCAAATACTTACCTTATAGTTTTGTTTTCTTACAATTTATCCTATGACTTTGATACTAAAGATTGTCATTTCCCAAAACAGGTTTTCAATTCCCAGAAGAATGTTGCTCTCTCCCTCTGCACATGTGCTTCGAGAACATTGAGAACGCTCCCATATTTGATCACTTGGGGCTTAAGCAATTTTAGAATTAACAGACCATGCAATCTCTAACATGACAAAAAAACTTTCATCCTCATCTTTGTTATATTTTTCTACATCATAGGTTCAAGGTACACAGAGAAATTATTTTTCCCCTCCACAAGAAGTCATAACAAACAGTTGAGAAAACCAAAATACAAAATGAATGTAAAAGGACTATGTAACATGCGATTCAAACACCACCGCAAAGATAACCCAATTTACATCTAACTCAAGAATCAAAAGCCTAATACTTATAAACACCATTTACACTTGACCATAAAATAGACAACATATATACAAAGCATTTAATGAATAATCTTGCAAGTGAAGAAATAAAAAGTGTTAAATCAATATAAGCATTAAGCATCCAGGTTCGTTTCCTAAATTAGTATAGCTGAAATCAAGAACTTGGAAATAATTCAGACACCATTATCCATTATATCATAAAGCAAACCATACTTAAAAGAAAAAGAAAGAGTTCTCATTAAAATACCAATGCTCTTCAGTATGCAAAGCGAAAAAAAAGTGAAAACAGCGTTTCAGAGGAATACTTCCACCCTAACTACCAGAATTCAAAAGCAAACAGATCAAAACATCAACACAAACTATACAAATCTAACTCAGACGAGGTTTTAGATAAACGATTCCATACCAAAAACCAACATGACCATAAACCCAGACAGGAAATTAATTAGGACATCCAAATTTAATAAGGATGTCCCCAAATCAACTTTGACAAATGGTAAAAAGATTACAAAGCTAGAATCATACAGATGCCACCATCGAAATAAAAACCAATGACCCAAAAAAAAAAAAAAAAAAAACCAAACACACAAAACTCCAGAATCAGAAGATAAGCAGCTCTAATATCATCATCATCACCATCACAATCATATCATAATAGAACATTATCACTAATATACATCCCGTAAATTCCAAAAGGGGGCAGAGGGCAGATTAGATTAGATTCCATCCAAAACCCCCTTTACCCATTTATCATAGAACAACAATACATAACCCCAATACCCCAAAATAAACAAAAAAAAAAAAAAAAAAAGCCCAAAACCATATGGGCCTAGAGATCAAGAACCCAAAAAAAAAAAAAAAAGAACAAGAAGAAAAAAAAATCACTTCTTGAAGCTTCCACGAACACCAGGGCGGGGCTTAGAAGATTCAGCCACATGGGTGGAATGGAGGTTGACGAGCTTTTCTTCCTCAAAAGGGATCTTGGGATGGCGAGCATCGTGGTGAATCTGCATTGATTTCAAGTCCGGCGCGGTGACCTTGCAGTGCGGGCACTCATACTTCGCGTGTCCACCCTTCTCGTGACCCGATCGGTCGGCAAGACCGGCTTTTCCACCTCCTCGGTTCGTGGTCGCCGCGTCGACCTTCGAGGCAATCTCCTTCGCCGTGTGCTTCTTCGGCTTCGCCTTGCCTGTCATCGTAATCTCTCAATCTGATCTAACGGCTCAGAATCGACGATAAATCCAACCCCACCACCCCCCTGTGGAGACTCGGAACTGAAAACCCTAATTTTCTGTTTTTATCGAAGGTTGGTTGTGAGGTCTTATTATTGTGTGTGTGTGTATATATAGGCTTATCTAAACTTTTTTTTTTGTGGGTTCTTGGTCTGATGTGGACATGCTCATTTGAGCACCGCCAATCTGTTGGTGTTTGATTGGTTTCTTGGGTAATAGACTTTTGCTGAGTTGGATGTATAGAGATTGGACAGTTGCGATTCTTTAGAGTTACAACTTGGATTTGTGAAACTGGTTGCATGTGATAGTTTACTATTTTTACACTCCATCAGTGAATTGGAAAGGATAAAATCGGAATTTAAGAAGTTCAATAAAGAAGAAAACGACGACAGTCTCTCACTTTTATTAATTTGTACTTAAAATTATTGATTAATAATAGTCTTCCAAACAATCTCACTATTTATTTATTTTTTACAGTATGTTTTCATTGTATTTTATTATTATTATTATTATTTTTTTTGTAATTAACAGCATGATCCATTTGCTACATATAACAGAAAAAAATAAAAAAAATATGGCCTTTATCAATTCAGCTAACTGGATCTTTTTCTCATTGTATTTTATTGATTGGTTTAATTTAAGAAGTGGTAATTCTAAGCTTAGTAAAAACAAAATAAAATAGATTATATTGCATAGCAATTGACGTAGAGGAAGTTGAGATTAATCCATCCAGAGGTTTTTTTTTTTTTAGATTACGTTGTACACTTGTACTCCCTAATCTCAATAAATTTATTTATGTTCTTATTAAATCTCAATCATCTTTCTATAATTTTTATGCCAATTACCATTTTATATTATTATTTGTTTGATCATCATTCCATAACATTATTTGGAACAATTTTTTTTTTTTTTGAAACAATAAGAAGTAAAATTTAATTAATAATTTTAAAAACATCATATTGTTTATCAAAGAAAAATATATTAATAACACATACATTTAAATTTGGACAAATTTTCAACTAAACTAAAGGGACCAGTGGCCACTATATATCTCAAATTTTCAATCTTTACAATAGGAAATATTATACCTTATTTGATCATGGGTTTAACTACCTTTATTCTAAGTTCTCCAAAAAGAAAAAAAAAAAAAAAATATATATATATATATACATATATATATAGCACAAAAAAAAAAAAAAAAAATTGTAGAAACAAAGGAATTATATACATAATGGTTAATAATGGTAACAAACAATTTTACAATGTTGAAGCCAAAGTATGAACTGAGCTTGGGACTGAAAATGGATTACCATATTATATAAGCAATCACATACCTTTGTCTCTGTTAACTGCAAACTTCCATGCCTAATAGACATGTTCTCTTACTATTGATTAACAAAGTGGAGATTATCCAACCATTTCAAGACAACACTATTCTTTACTAATGGAAAAACCTTAAAAAGAAGAGTATAATCATCATTACAACTCTAGAGGAAATTGGCCAGTACCAATTTGCTCGTTTGTATGTATGCAATCAGAATTTGGCTGAAAAAGAATGCCTTTTTGGTGGGAAGAAAAAGAGTACGGTGGTTGTTTTAACAGAACCCGTGTACAAGGTAATGAACGAAAAGATGGAAGCAACGAAGGCAATTGCCATGAACTATACGCAAACTTCAAGAGGTGTAAACAGAAAAAAGAATCATCCAATCTTAGCTAAACTGATGTTATTTGGGGCTTCTGCAAGTTTTCTTCGCTGTACAGCAGCCTCCTCTTTTTGGAACCATAACCTTGATACTGGTAAATAATGCTGTAAAGGCACTGCCTCAAGCATGCCACGTCAAATTTCTCTATAAATCTCAAATCTGTTACCCTCGATTTCAAGCCGGCAAATCGCTGGTACTCCTCAAACGCAGAAGCCAGACACCAATTCTGCAATTTTCTCAGGCAACCAACAAGACAACCAGTGCGATGCTGCAGAAAAGGAAAACAAACGGACAAAAAATGTGAGAACCGCTTCAATTCCACTCTAAATTGTCAAAGATACTGAAAAATTGAGCCAAAAATATATAGGATACTTACAAATCACTATCCAAAAGCCTAAGTTACTAGTTAATAAAGGTGTTACATGTTCTTAGATTACTATAGCCGAACTGAGTAAGTTAAGAGGACATGCCAGACCAAGGAAAATAGATTATCAATCCCTTAATTGACTAGGAAAAAAAGAGGAAAAGAAAATAGAAGAACGTAAAGGAAAAACAGAGGAAAGGCTGCTATATAACATAATTCTAGCTGTTACTTCTGGGGATTACATTGCAGACTTAATGTTTCAAAAAATCAATATAATTTTCTTTGGCTTTGCCTGAAGGATTTATGTCTACAACCGTAGAGAAAAGAATTGAATTGCAATTAAAAAAAAAAAAAAAATTATACTTCATCAAAAAGAGGATACACGCAGTATCATATTAAACTATCACAGTTCAGAATATGTTTTAGAGCTTATGAGCCGAAACTAGGAACTTTACCTTTCCACGCTTGCAATGGATCAAGACTGGATGATTTCTCACATCTGAAAACACAAAGAAAATGCCAGATAAATAATAACAGAAATACCCAAATTAAACAGACAATATAATACCATATTATAGCAAACAAATGAAATGAAATTAGCATGTTTTTGCTTTACCAATTAAGACTCTCAAAGCGTCCATGATAGTCTCCTCGGGGATAGATATAGGAGACTCCTGCAATGCAAATAGACAAGAAATAGTGTCAACAAAAGAGAGAAATGTAATAAAACCAAAAAATTTCCTACAACTTTGATAAACATATAAATTGCCACAAGTATATAACAAACAATCATTTTATTCGACCGTGTCAGTAATTTGATAGTTTAAACCACAGACTTCCAAACTATAGCTTAGTACCATTTACTTTCATACAATAATCGCTTATCCATTTTTTGATTTCATAAAAACAAAAAGGCATCGTTATGGTTAATGCAGAAGCCTGAATCCTGATTTTCACAATTAGACTACCATACAAAATAATGGGGTTGAGTTGAGGATCTTCATTAATCCCCTCTTTTATTGACTAATTTATTTTTTTCCCCCCAAAATAAGAATTTTATCATCTAAAGCGATATCTAAGATTCTGACAGTCAAGATATTTACAGAAAAAACATACATGCAGACAGACGTACATGCATCTCTTACTAACCATTAACAAATAGAAATGGGAAATTTTATTCGTTAGCCTCGGAATAAAAGAGATTGGGGATAAAGAAAAGCAGAGAGAGAGAGAGAGACAGAGACAGAGACAGACAGAGACAGACAGAGACCAAAAGAACATACGGTCTTCCCCTCGATTCCAAATTGAAAGAGCTTGATATTATTAGAACGAAGAAACTCCAAATTCTCCTCCGGATAGGGCTCGAAACACAAATATCTGCAATCAAAATCCCATAATTTAATATCGATTCCCAATACACGGTTGAATTCATAGTAAACACATAAACAACACCAAGAAATCACATTCTGTTTGGTTGGGAAGAAAAATTCAATGAAATTAATAAGAAAAAAATTGAACCATCTTTTAATAAAAAAAAAAAAAAAAAAATTTCGTGCTTTCTGAAATTTGTCAGACCGAACCGGCTGCAACATTAATCAAATTCCTTCAATAAAAAAATTAATAAAAGATGAAAAACCTAAAACTTTTTTCTTTTTTTACCCTTTTTTTTTGGTTGTTGGCTCCTTCTTTAGCATTTATTTCAGAGAAAACAATGAAATAACACAGCATAAACTATACAATTCTGTTTGGGCGGTGGTAAAGAATGACTCACATGATGGATCGCAGATTAAGGGTTTGAAGGAAGGAAAAATTGGCGGGTTGAGGGAAACCCGATCTGAAAATGCCTTCTTCGACCATCGAGAAATTCGTCGGAGGCATCAAAACTTCGTCGTTTTCTTCCTCTTCCAATATCAACCCCATTCCTTCTTCTAAAAACAAAATAAAAAAAAAAAAGCTTTTTGTTTTTTCTGTTCTCTCTCTCTCTCTCTCTCTCTCTCTGTGTGTGTGGCTTCGAGTTTGTAAGAATATCAAATCGGTTTTTGTGTGTGTGTGGGGAATAAGTAATGCTGGTGTTTGAAAAAACAAGAAGAAGAAGAAGAAGAGCATTAACAGGACGAAGAACAAGCGGAGCTCATTGTTTTTCGAAAAAGAGAGAAAAAGGAAACGACGCCGTTGGTTGGTTGGTTAGGATTCAGAGTCATGATTCACTGTCAAAGATCTTGGGTTTCCAATTTATTGACGAATGGCCCTGGGTCCCACGTTAAGAGAGAGATATAAGTCGGCCAGGTGGCTGGTTTTTTCTATTTTTTACTATTATTTTTTTTCAAATTAATTCAATTACCACTTAATGTGAAAATAAAGAAAAAAAATTTGATTAGAAAAATGAAAAGAAAGATAAAAGAGAAAGGTTGAAAGTGATAGGGTTTGAGGGCTGTTTTGGATTTGGTGGGTTTGGATTAGGAGTGTAAATTTGTTTGAATTGTTGAAAGAGTCTTGGATTCGTGAGGACTTTGTCCTCCACGATTCCAAGGAGTAGAATCTTCTTGACTTTCCTTTTTCTTCTAACACGTTTTTATTAAATTTTCAAAATCCTTTATTTATTTTTAACTTTTATTTATTATTATTATTTTTTTTTTACAAAAAATACAATGATGGGTTTTGGCTTTTCGAAAGTGTGGAACCACATTTTTTAAAATAGAACCCATTACAAATAAATTTAATGCTCCCAACATTTTATTTTTCCATGGAAACTTGTAAAGAGAAACAAAAATTTTAGGCAAGCTGATTTTTGGCAAAATTTGCAGTGATTTAGATAGATTTTTTAGCTGGGTTGTCAGCTTTGTTGTATACAGCAAACCACCACATATAAAAAAGAAAGTTATATCTTTTTCTTTCTTTTTTTTTTGTTTTTTTGGGGGTGAATAACAGACTAGCAATTTCTGTTTTAGAAATTGTTTACCTTGTTTTGGCAATGTTATTTTTTATGGTAATGTATACATGCTAGATTAAATAAACTACCAATCACTCTTTTTTTTTTTATATATATATATATATACAATTTTGTTATAAAATTCAACAAATTCATTTTATAAAATGAAAATTTAATGTTTAATATTATTTTGAAAACGTCAATTTTGCTATAGAGTGAACAGATTTATTCTATAAATATGTTATGTATTAGAGTGTTCGTTTTAAAACAAAATTGGTTCTCCTTAAACTCTCCTTTTATAAAATAAATTCGATATTTTCTGTAATTAAACTATTTAATACAAAATCGATTCTCCTTAAACTTTTTTTTTATGAAATAAATTTGATATTCTCTGTAACTAAACTATATATATATATATATATATATAAAGGCTATAGTGTAATCCATTCGTATAACGAATCTGCATCAAAGTTGATGCTTTTTAAAAAAAAATCGTTTTTAAATCTGTATAAAAACCAATGCTGTTTAAAAAATTGGATTGGCTTTACTGTATACAGTTAATGTATTTTTTAAAAAACGTTGGTTTTGATGCGAATAGATGAATCGTACCGTAATTTTTCCATATATATATATATATATATTCTTAATAAGTATTTTAAAGTGATACGAGTTTTGATGTATTGTAGTTTAATTGATGTTGAAGTCATATGTGCTTTACAAAAGGCCACAAATATCTAAATTATTCACCCACAATGACCATTAGTTAGTGCACCTTGTTTTGGCAATGTATTTTTTGATGGTAATGTATACCAACTAGATTAAATAAACCACCAATCAACTTTTTTATTTTTAGAAATATATATATATATATATATATGTTCTCAATAAGTTTTTTTTTTTTTTTTTTTTTTTGAGACATACGTGTTTTGACATGTTGCAGTGTAATAAAGTTAATTATTATCTGTGCTTTACATAAGGACACAAAAATCTAAATTACTCACCCACAATGACTAACTTAAACCATGACTTATTAGCATTTCACTAAACATGATAAAAAAAAAAAAAGAAAAGAAAAAAGAAAATAAAAAAACGATTGCCTTCTTAGGTTTTGGGTGTTGATTTTAGACAAGGACTGGGATTGGGGATGTTTGTCTGTTTGTTGTTCTTTTCCCTTTCTTATTTCTTTCTTCTTTCCATTATAGGCCATGCTTTATTGGGTCTTGAGTGTTCGCGGAGTTGAATATTTAGGGATTTTTTTTTGTATTTAGCTAGCTAGTTGAAGACTTGAAGTGAGTATCACCTTCCTTTTGTTTGGAGAATTTTGTTAACTATTGAAGCTTCTAAGGAGAGCAATGGTAACAACTACTATCTTAAAAACACAAAAAATTGTTGCACAACTGGGTGTGTTTGAATCCTTATTTTATTTCATGTCCAATGAAACTTAGTCCATAAGCAGCATACATTTCTTTGAGGTTCAATGCACTAAACACATACAAAATGGAATATTTGTCATCTTCTTTGAGATTCATTGGACTTGTTTATGACATTTTATAAACTTCTATGGAAGCATCACTGCCACATTAGTTTTCCATTGGGCTCCATTCTTTATTCGTTTTGCTACAGTAGACTAGTATATTTGTAAGAGGATCTTTATTTTTACTTTTTTTTTTTTAAAATATATATTATATCCACCAGCACATATATTTTTCTTTTCATTGGATGAGAGTGGTTGAAACTTTTAACCTCATGACCCACTATTTTTTTATTGCCGTATATCCCTAGTGATGGCTATGACCAAGTCGGTAGTGATTGGATAACTTTGGACCATAATTAGTTATAAGAGCATGATGACTAGGTCAATATTTCCACATTGATGTTTGGTCTGCTATGGATGAGTGGCGGAGGAAGCTTCCCTTGAAAAGAAATTTATTTATTTATTTATTTATTTTCCTTTTTTTGTAGTTTTAAGTTTTGTTTGGAGTATGTTGAAATATCAATATATATAACAAGACACAGAAATCTGTGTCTTTTTAACAGATTGTTTTGGTCTACTTTATTCTTAGCAAATAGAACAAAAAACATTAAAAGTACACTCAATTTGACGGGACCGATTATAGAGCTTATAGATACACGGAAAAATACATCATTGATTGATTATAATAAATGTAATAGAGGTTAACTTGGAACAACATTATTTGTGCTTGAATTATATATTCTATCAAATGATTTAACAAATTGAACATGAGTTTTGCAGAAGAATATATATTGGGTCGAATATTTAATGATTAAAAAGAAGCTTCCTTCTTCTAAACCTCAAGCGGATTGAAATTAACTTATATGATACTAAAATGGATAACATCTGTATGCTAATAAGATGTTGAAATTTTTTTCCTTTTAATTTTAATTATTTTTTAAATGCTTCACAATATTAATTTTTTCATTCTTTCAATTCAAAAGCCATGAATTGGGAGGAAATTGGGACCGTCCTCCACCATTTGTTTTGTGTGACGTCATGATCCTAGCTAGCCAGGACACTATATTTTTATTGAATTTTTAATTGTTAATATTTCTTATAACTTGTTGGAATAAAATTGACCATCACTTAAGACAAGTATACAAGTGGCAACTAACTTTTAACAAAATAAATAAAATAATAGTAATAATAATGAAAATAAAAAATACTAATGGCAACCAACTCTTTTTTTTTTTTTTTTTGTGAATAATAATTTAAAATCCTTAACTTATAGTATGATATATTCATCACAAGAAGCCCATGTTATTTGAAATAACAATAAGACCACACGACACAAAAAAGTGAGCTACAATTGGTCAAACATGCATGTTACATCCCACCTTGCCATGCAAATTCTTGTTTGCCAAGAAATGCTAAACACCCTATTTGGTAACGTGACATTTCTAATATAGCAAATGGATTGGATTTTTACCAAATAGTACCGCATTTGAATTGTGTTGCAGGAATTGGTCTCTAATCAAAGTTTACCTTGAAATATGCTCGTGAACTAGTACGTGTTTTCACACTTGTAAGAAAATGAGGTTTTAATTTCACACGTTAGTTACTCATTATAGGTTTCGTTTTAGTATTTGTTTTCCTTTTCGGCTGAGAATTTTTGCAAGTTATAACGTTGTTTGACTGAGAAATTGTCAAAAGCACCGAAAAGAAGAAAACAGACCCACACCATAGCATCCATCAAATGTGAGAGAGAGTCGAGCCCAACAAACTTGATCCGACCCATTGACCCATTAACCCATTTCCACGTTTGTAAGGAAAGAAACAGAAATGGGTGGATAAGGGATAAGGTTTCGTAACACATATGATCCAATGAAATCCGAGGGACCCCTAACGACCACAATCTCTGTAACACAGTTCCATGGCTCACTATAATCTCACTTCACTCTCTTCCATTTCCACGCTTTGTTTCCAACAACTATTATTGCTCATTCAGACACAGCAAAGCCATGGCAACTGCATCTCCAATGGCTAGCCAGCTCAAATCCAGCTTCACTTCCCCAGTCACAAGAGCTTTGCTCTCACCCAAAGGCCTCTCTGCCTCTCCACTTAGGCTTTTGCCCTCCAGAAGACGGTCTTCCTTCACCATCAAAGCCATCCAACCTGAAAAGGTTAGCTCTCTCTCCACTACACAATGCTTAACATATTTAGGTATATGTATATATGTGTGTATCTATGTTTGTATGTATGGGGTGTCAAAACCAGGGTATTATATGATTAAAAGTACCATTATAAGCATTTTAAACTTGAGATCAAATTTTAAAGGATGTCTAATAGATATAGATGAAAAAAAAACTCATTTCGATTTCTACAGAGTTGGGGATCTCAAATTTTCTGTTCCCCTTACATATGTGTTTATGTCTGTTGTTGGATATGGGTCATTCAAGCTTAGCTTGAATTTATATCTTCAGTAGATGAATGAAGGAATAAAGCTTGATCTAAGAAGCACACAGCAGAGAAGAAACCACTGGTTCTAGATACACATAAACCTTGAAATTTCAACCCTATAAGTTACTAATACTTCTACAAGTTACATGAAACTTCGGTGGTTTCTCTGTTTTTTGTAAATACCTTTTGGTTTTTATTTTCAAGTGATATATAATCTACTTTTTTGGTTGTTTCATTTGATTGATATTGCAGCCAACTTTCCAAGTGATTCAACCTATCAATGGTGATCCATTCATTGGAAGCTTGGAGACTCCAGTAACATCAAGCCCCTTGATTGCTTGGTACCTCTCCAACCTCCCAGCCTACAGGACAGCAGTCAGCCCACTTCTGAGGGGTATTGAGGTGGGTTTGGCCCATGGATTTCTCCTTGTGGGTCCATTTGTCAAGACTGGTCCTTTGAGGAACACACCTTATGCTGGAGGAGCAGGCTCATTGGCTGCTGCTGGTCTTGTTGTTATTCTTAGCATTTGCTTGACAATGTATGGAGTTGCATCCTTCAATGAAGGGGAGCCATCCATTGCTCCCTCTTTAACCCTAACCGGGAGGAAGAAGGAGCCCGACCAACTGCTAACGGCCGACGGATGGTCCAAGTTCAGCGGTGGATTCTTTTTCGGGGGAATTTCTGGTGTCATTTGGGCCTACTTCCTCCTCTATGTTCTAGACCTTCCCTACTACTTCAAATAGATGTGGCTTTTTTGTTCATCTTTGCCTCCCCATATTCATATGATGTATTTTGTTATTCTGTGAAGGAAATGAAAATTTGTATATTTGATGTTGACGACTTTTTAGTAACTAATGCAACTTTTAAGTTTGGACTTCCGTGTTAATTGTCTCTGCTATTTTTAAGTTTGTTTTGGGTTATTTAACACCTTCTGGGACAAAAACAAATTTTCTTATGTTTTATTTTTAGGTTTTGGGTATTTGATTTATTGGTTACGGTTGGTGAAAACTGAAAAATTCCATTGTCTTAAAGCTGGTCAAAGATAATGGTATTTTTTTTTATTTTTTATTTTTATGGTCGGGCTAATAATCGTTATCTATTTTTTGCTTGGCAACTAAGGAAATAAACCCCTAGCCTTTTATTGGACATTCATTTGAGATCACTATTGAGGGGCTGAGGCCAGTACAAAAGTCCTCACTAATCTAATTATGCTATATATTTATTTATTTATTTTTCCTGTTGACAAGTTTCTTTCTTGATTTCTTAAGCAACTTTATTAAAGACATAGCAACTTCTTTGGTTTATCTAAATGATCATATAACATTGTTCTACATTTTCCAGCAATATCATTCATGGAATTAGCATGAGTATTTGTATAGCATAATTGGATTAGTAAGGACTTTTATCCAGGGGTAGAGTTTCAACCTATTTATTCACAATACCACATAATTTGATAATTATATCAAATCCAAATGTAAATCCATGATGCCATAAAGTTACAAAAGCAACGGTATTCACAACATTAAAAACTTAAAACATACACCATAGAGTATATTTATAAAGCAAAAGAAAGAGGGAAAAAGAGAGCTTAATGAATTAGATACAATTAAATATGGCCATTTTTTTTTTAATCAGCAATAGAGCCAGAGCCATTATCTTCTTAAGAAAACTGAATTAAGAAGCCGAACCATGAACAAGAGGGGGTTGATCAGCTTGTGCAGCCGGAGAGAGGTTGAACTTTGTCCATGGAACAGACGGAACAGAGAGCAAATCCGGAGACATGAGGTTTCCCCAGCCTTGCATGGGATCGTTTGTTGAAGAACCATCCCATCCTATGTGTGTCACATGCTTCACATCTGTTGGACATCCTATCTCCATTTCCATTTCCATTTCCATCTCCATCTCTTCCTTTTCTACTGTCAGAAAAATACTCAATTTGATCAGCAATGTTAAAGCGGTTCGACCAATTGTCATCTACGTTTTTTTTGTTGAAATGAAACTTACCAAACATCTGAGAGATGTTCTTGAAGCCTTTGAACAATTTATTGATTCCATTGGATATGTTTGGCTTTGGAAGTCCCATGGACCTAAATGAGTTCTTCATGCTTTCACCTGATAAGCTCTCATTGTCATCGTCTACTTCTTCCTCTTCCACATGTCTAGTTCCTTCACAGACATAACAAAAGATTAAGAACAAAAACAAGTTAGAGGTATAGTAAAAGACATGGAGTGTTAGCATCTCTATAGAGAAGAGAGAAATAGAGAGAGACTTATTGGAGAAGGATTTGTGTCCGATTTCGATCTTCTTGGCTGCTGTAGACCTACAGCAACACTAGATTCAGAGATACAACCGACAGAGAAAGGAAGAAGAACAAGCCTTTCCATTCTTTCTCTCATTTCTTCATCAAAACTCGGAAGCAGAGAAAAAAACAGACACAGAGGCAGAGAGAAATTGGTGGTTGAATAAATGCAAAACTTGGGAATGGTTTTGGTTTGTTATATTAGGTAATAGAACTAGCTTTATTCCCAAGTTACTATAATTTTACGTATATACAAATAAAATCAAAAGCCAAGTCTACATATATGATAAGTCTGTTTGGTAGAGCCTCTCCAACTGATGATGGGTATGTTTGGACGTAAATATCAAACATTAATTAGCTTTCAAAATCACAAACTTTATTATAATCAAATAAAATCCTAGACCCATGTATTTGTTTTGGACGTACTTTGATGTACCAAGAATGTTAGTTAAACAACTTTTTAAGTTCAAATTGCCCTGTCCATCACACGAAGAAGAAATAGACTTTTTCCGCTTCAAGTCTCTCCTATGCCTGTGACCACCTTCCCTCACTAACCTCTCTTGTAGAGAAAGCCATTACTTCCACTTACGCATATATGTTTTCTTACTTTCTTTTTCTTTCTTTTTCTAACTTTGTTTTTTTGTTTACTTAGTTTGGACTCTACCTTCTAGTAGTATTTCTTAAGCGACCTTTGGACGGTGTTAAAACTCGAGCTCAATGGTTCTATAGAGCAAATTTTGTGGGTATTTCTTGAATTTTAAAGAAGCGAAAACATGATTGATTGGAAGAATATAAACAAATTCTCGATAAGATTTGTTTGAGAAAATTAAAGATGTTGAATTAGATTGATGACTAAAAGGGCTGAATAGTGAATAAAAAATAAACAAACAATCACTGTACAGATTGTGGGCCCACTTCTCTTCCTGAAATTTTAAGATAAATCCCAACAAACTTGAGGTTGGCAAAGAGCTGGTTTTAGTAGGAGGCCTTCATAAGATGATCATCTTATTGGGGGATTAATAAAATACACCTGATTTGGTTTTTTGGAGCTTAATTAATGGTTAAATATTGGAAATTCATGCAATGAGACTAATTGGATCAGAAGGCTAACTTTTAGTATTTCTAATCATCAATAATTCGATTTCGTAACATGTTCAATAATTATCTAAACCGATGAGGCTCAAATATACTTTTTTATTTTCTTTTCTTTCCTCTAATGCCAAGTTTGGCGGTTGGTTTAGCTCATTTTCATCATTATTAATTTGAGAATTTGGTTAATCACTTAAACTTTCATATGAGACTGATAGGCTTCAAGCAATACATGGAATTAACCGGATCAAAAGCCTACTTAAGGATGGTAGGTGCCGTATCTTATTTGAAAGGGTGGAAAAAAAGTGGGCAAAACCTAGGAAACTACCAACCAAACTGTCCTGTTCTTTCTAGCTGCGGGTTGGCTTCAATATTTGTCAACTCTCAAATACTAAGATGACACAGATCCCCACCCCACCATTAGTGCTTAGAGCACTACATTTTGCTAAGAGTCTTCTTTTTTTTTTTTTTTTTTTTTTTTTTTTTTTAATTAATTAATTAATTAATTATTTTAATGTGTCCCATTAAATTGCAGATGTACCTAAAGCACTTGTAAGTTGTAACCAAGACATATAAATATGTCTTCGTGGAGGTGGGTGGGTATACTTCGTGTTTGAATTTGTTTCAATAATTGTGTCATGAATATTTTTTCCAAATTATTACTGACCACTGCCTTTTTGCTGTAAAAGTTATGCAAACAGCGGTTCATTAGTAGGGCCCTACCATTATAATTCGTTTTCTGTTATTTGGTAATTATTTTAAATAATTATATATGAAGGTGTTTCTTCTGCCTCTATAATTAAACGTATTCCAAAAATCTACCTGTTACTTCAAGTAAGCAATTGATATGAATGTCTTCTTATTTATTGGAAATGAAGTACAAATATATTTTTATTGCTATATTTTATAGCAATTTGCACATGACAAGAAGTAGTGCTAGCAGTAGCAGCAACCTCATAAATAAATTAACAACCTTTTCCATACTTTGATTGTCTTCTTATCGAGCAGCTTGGTTATTCACTTGATCTTCAGCATTTATCTGAGTAAATCATGGAGTATCGGTACTTAAAATCTCACCACCGTCAGAAGCTTTGTTCTGTTTAACAACAGGTTAAAAATGAAAACATATTAAGGATAGATTGCAAAACATAAAAATTGAAACACAAAAATTGCATATGAAAATTTAACACAAGAGAAAATCAATTTAGCTAGCAGTCCACAACATCAATTTTTCTTTTTCTTTATTGCTTAGGCATACTAAAAAAAATCTTTCCAAATAAAATAGATAAACTATAAATTGATCAAATTCTCATTGAGGAAAATAAAATTCCCAAACCTATCATCATGGCTAAAGGCATAGGGATTCATATTATTGTAAGCGGTTAGAAACTGGATTTAGTATTTGCATCTATCAAGCTAGGTGACATTACTGCTCACTTGTAGTCTTGCATGTAACTTGAACCTAGGTATCCAGATGTTGGGTTCTAATACCATGTTAAACTACAATCAAGGTGGATGGGAATTGGATTAGATGCTTTTTAAAACTCTTTTCTCCCAAGGATGAAAAACAACATAGATACGAGTTTAATAAGAAAGAAAAGGTCAACAACTTACAGTGGAGGCAGTAGTCACCTCATCATCATCATCATCATCATCCAACTTGCAAAATTGTACTAAGCAAGGGCGTAGCAGAAAGAAAGGGAAGAAACAAGTAGCAACAGCAGTATCAGTATTCCATGCTAGCGGTTGTCTTCCGTACACAAATTGGAGTTGTTTGGTTTCAAAGTGGTAGCTTAAGATGGATTCATTAGTTCCAATGAATAAGATATCAGCATTTGGACTGAGAGCAATTGGTTCAATCCATAATACATCAGTAAACCAACATTTTAGTCTAACACGAAGAAAAAGTACCACACTACGGATGGAAACACGAAATTTCACAACCCATTCACCACCATACTCATTATCATCGTTATAAAACCAAACACAGAAAGCACCCGATTCACGTCTACAATAATAAAGATGGTTCATTGACACCCCAAAACATCCAACCGGACACATATCAGAGCGGTCAGTAGTTAAGCGCAGAGGATCAATTCCAGGTACACTGACGTCTGCTTCTATTTTACGACTGGGGAGGTCAATCTGAGTTGGAGTTTGAGTATGAGGAACGACATTATTGAGGTCAATGCATAAAATTTTTGATGAGCTTACCATCCAATACAATACTCCTCCCAAGTAAGTGAAATGTCTCCAAAACATTATGGAGGTCGATGTAAAAACGTCACCCAATTGTAGACGATATCGAACCCACCGTGTTGTTTCGGAACAGAACAAGTCCAGAACAACCGAGGCGTTAGGTCCAATGTGGTCAAGATTTTCGATCATAGGCCGAACATCGCTGGCGTGAAGTGGTATATTATTTAAGTCAAGCTTATAATCGCTGATGGGTTGGGGATCACTCAACCGAACAACTCTGTAATGAAGAGATTCGGTGGGATCAAAAGCTAAAGCTGCCAAAAAATGAGATTTTTCCAGATGGGCACGCGCTTTAGTAATGTATGATTGTTGTTTTGTGGTGGGATTGTAAACCATATACTGTGAAAGACTTGAATTGAATAGAAGCTGTAAGCCATTGCAACAGTCTAGTAGCAGAAAATCATCGCCATCACCATCATCATCATATAATTGTCGATTCCACTGCCCTGTTCCGAAAGACACAAAATTTGTATTGTGAAAATCAGCAGATCTAATAAGATGGTTGATATATCCCCATCTATCCAAGGTCCAATTAAATGGTCCCTTATCTGCAGGCTTCAGAGTTCGGATGTAGAAACCAGCAACAGGGGATTTTGGCCAAAACCTCAGCAAGAAATATTCTTTTGAAATTATGCGGTGCCATGACTTGCATACACTCTTGCATCTCACTGCATCTTTGTCTGCTATTCTACCCAATATCTCTCCCAATCAATCCTCGCTTATATTCTCCATAATTGAGCACACTCTGCCACCGGAAACAGAGCCCCAAAAAAAAAAAAATAAATAAAAAATACTACCGGAAAAGAGCAAAAAAAGTACAACAAGACCAGAGCAGAAAAAAAAAAAAAAAAAAAACCAGTGGAACAGAGCAACACACGAAGTACCTTCTAAGCTTCGTCCACCCGGAACACAAACCCTATAAATCAATTTTACAGTGGCGTCGGGCGTAGTTTAGTCATAATGCCCATGTACTGCTTCAGATCCAACTTTAATAATAATAATAAATCAATTTTATAGAATGAACATTAGAAATTGAAAAGGAATATATTTATTGCCCACGTGAGCCAAAATTTATTAGGGTTGTAAAATTTAATATATTTATTTATTTTTATGTACAATATATTTTACAAAACCTGTTTACTTTTATTACTGATAAAAAATAAAACTGGTATATATATTTTTTTTACTTGAGCACAATAAAACTTGTATACCTTATCATTTATAATTATTATTTTGAAAAATACATTATTATTATTATTATTATATTTTGTATGATGGGGTCAATCCAGTTAAGATCTCTTTCATCATGTACTTCGTCCGTTCCACCTTTTTTTTTTTTTTTTTTTAGGCCACCCAAATGATTCGAACGCGCGCACCAGAGGCGCGGGCTAGCACGCTTCGTCGGTTCCACCTTTTTCTTGTTATAAATAGTATACTTTTATTAAAGGGTTAATTTTCATATGAAATTCTAACTTTGGTCTAATTCAAAATTAGTTTTTCAGAAAATTCGTTTACAGCCATTATTCTCTCTCTTCATTTAATTTAATATATATTTATTTGCATTAACTCTCAAAATTTGGGTTAATTTAAAATTTATCACTTTCCCCTTGCCTTTTTTTAAGACTTATTACTCTTTATACCCTTAGTTTAATATATATTTATTTGCATCATAATATATTTAAGGTTAATATATTATGTATGCTGATTTTCTGGCAGCGTATTTATGTATGGTTGTCTTTTTTTTTTTTTTTTTTTAATACAATACCTTTTTCAGAAGAAGAAGAAGAAAAAAAAGAAAAAAGAAAGGTTAATTTCATCTGTAACTCTCAAAATTTGGGTTAATTTAAAATTTATTACTTTCCACTTGCCGTCCATGTACCTTTTGAGACAAATTACTTCTTTTCTTACGTGTTAGCTAACGTTATTTTTACACCCTTTGTAGAGTTGAATTGACCTTAAATTCCTTTTTTTTTTTTTCCCTTTTATTTTTCTCAATATTTAATTTGAAGACTTTAAAATATTTTTGCTATATTTTTAATTAATGTTATTTTTTTTTAACTTTGTGATAATTTTAATTAGATATATATATTAAACGAACAAAATATCTATTTGTAATTAGATAAAGATATTAAGGTGATAACAATGATTTTCTCATAATATAATTAACAAAAAACGAAAGAAAAATATTGATATTAAAAAAAAAAAAAAAACTAAAATGTAAATTAGTATTCACAAGATCCTGATGAAACCAGTTACATAAAATCCTTCTCAATCGCCTTTTTTCATTTTCATTTTTATTTTTTTCTGTTTACACACACACACACACACACACATGCTGCAAAAAAAAAAAAAAAAAAAAAAAAAAACTAGATATCATATAATTTTCGGTAAACACCATCTCTACAACTTCAGTAAAATACAAACACCATCCCTCACCCTAATAACATTCAAATGGCCCTTTCATCAACCATTCCCATCAACGACTTCTTTACTCATCAACCACCCATTCCAACTCCGATAGCCACCCATACCCTAAGAAATATTGGATGATGAAGAAAGCATAATGTGAGGTTGCAGACAATAGAGTTGTTGGCAATGGGGAGAGCCATACTTGGTTAATTAGATGATCGAGAAGAAGACGAAATTGATGGGTTAGAGAACCAACCTGCTCAAATGACTAACCATAAAAGTTTGGTTTGGGCTGGTTTTCATATAGATTAAGTTAGTTTGGATTACGATTGTTAAAAAACTGTCGTTTTGATTCGAATATGGGATTGGGGGTGTAAAAACCAACCCAAAACAACTCAAACAGAATATATATAATTTAAATAATTATATATGTATTTTATATATAAGCTTTTTTATTATTTTTTTTTATATATAACTTAATTATTATTATCATTATTATTATTATTTTTGTTTGGATGATGAATAGAATTCACAAATCAACATAATAGAGGATGAACTTTGAATTAATCAAAATCTCAAAGGGTGCGAATGAAATTAATCCATATCTTTAGTAAATATAAAATAGCTTTTCAAATCAATAAATTTAAAAACAACTCATCATTACAATATTTTAAAAAAATTCAAAAAAGTACATATTTTTATAGAGCCCTTCACACCTATTCTAAACTATTTGATAGTTATAAATAACCCCTAAAGTATGTAAAATATAGTAGTTTGTTATAAATTCGACCTAATGTCAATATTGAAATTAAAACCATAAATTCTAAGGACAAAAATACCAGCATCATATTTATAATATATATTATGTCATATTACATAAGTTTTTTTTTTTTTTAGTTAAATTGATAAATAATAAGATGATCATCTTATTGTGGGGATTAATAATATACACCTGATTTGGTTTTTTGGAGCTTAATTATTGGTTAAATATTATGCAATAAGACTAACTGGATCAGGCGGCTAACTGTCAGTACTTCCAATCATCAATAATTCGGTTTCATAACATGTTCAATAAATATCTGAACCGGTGAGGCTCAAATATACTTTTTTATTTTCTTTTCTTTCCTCTAATGCCAAGTTTGGCGGTTGGTTTAGCTCATTTTCATCATTATTAATTTGAGAATTTGGTTAAGCACTTAAACTTTCATATGAGACTCATAGGCTTCAAGCAATACATGGAATTAACCAGATCAAAAGCCTACTTAAGCATGGTAGGTGCTGGATCTTATTTGAAAGGGTGGAAAAAAGTGGGCAAAACCTAGCAACGTACCAACCAAACTGTCCTGTTTTTTCTAGCTGGGGGTTGGCTTCAATGTTCGTCAACTCTCCAATACTGAGATGACCCAGATCCCCACCCCACCATTAGTGCCTAGAGGCGAAGAGTGCTTTTTTTTTTTTGGTCCCAATAAATGGCAGATGTACCTAAAGCACTTGTAACCAAGAGATAACTATGTGGAGAAAATCTTCATTGACACGGTACTAGGTCAGCTGCTACCACTCCATGTCATCGTATGCCATGTGCAAAAAATTTGCTACATCAACTTAGCATTTTAGTGTTCTTTTTTTTTTTTTTTTGTGCAATTTTTGGATTTTGAAAAAGAAATCCTGTTACACGCACACCCTTTTTTCTTCCTAGGGCTATGGCTTCTGTTTCCTCTTTCATGGTAGGGCTATCTTCCATGGCTCCTAACTTCTTCATTTTCTTTGAATTTAAGCTAGAAAAACTAACCCTCTACTTGTACGACATCGTCACTGCACTAAATACTTCAGCCATCATAATCGCTGATCTAAATATTATAAACAATTACCTAACATATTTCAAAGCTGTGGTAGTGATGGATAAGCCATTGACAGTAGATCTGGAGCCGTGTTCCTAATTTGTGGGAGAAGTATCACAAGCCAAGGTTGAGTTTCTGATGGTTATGAATAGTATTTTCTTGGAAGAAAAATATAAGAACAGCATGCATGTTTATCTTGGAGTGAGATGTTCATCTTCAAGCTCTTGTTGATAATGGAGATGAAAAAGGTAGAGTTAGAAGCCAAAAACCCAAGCCCAAGGAAGAAGGGGTGCAGAAACCTGGCACACGAAGATATTTACCTTTTTTAAGAAGATTAAAAAAAAAAAAAATTGAGATGGTATGTAATGTGGCAAATTTTTACACATGGCATATAATGATTTGGGGTGTACCAAGATTTTCTCCTTCGTGGGGGTGAGTGGGTTTACTTTGTGTTTGAATTTGTTTCAATAATTGTGTCAGTATTTTTTTCCAAATTATTACCGACCACCGCCTTTTTGCTGTAAAAGTTATGCAAACAGCGGTTCATTAGTAGGGCCCTATCATTATAATTCGTTTTCTGTGATTTGGTATCATTCTAAATAATTATATATGAAGGTGTTTCTTCTGCCTCTATAATTACACGTATTCCAAAAATCTACCTGTTACCTCAAGTAAGCAATTTATATGAATGTCTTATTTATAGGAAATGAAGTACAAATATTTTTATTGCTATATTTTATAGCAATTTGCACATGACAAGAAGTAGTGCTACCAGTAGCAGCAACCTCATAAATAAATTAACAATCTTTTCCATACTTTGATTGGTATTAAAAAAAAAAATAATAATAACAATAGTAATAATTTAGTCATAAACTAGAAATAGTAAAATATTTTAAAATGTAGCCAGCCACTCTTGCCCTCTTATCAAGCAGCTCGGTTATTCACTTGATCTTCACCGTTTATCTGAGTAAATGATGCAGTATCCGTACTTAAAATCTCACCACCCTCAGGAGCTTTGTTCTTTTAACAACAGGTTAAAAATGAAAACATATTAAGGATAGATTGCAAAACATAAAAATTGAAACACAAAAATTGCATATGAAAATTTAACACAAGAAAATCAATTTTGCTAGCGTTCCACAACATCAATTTTCCTTTTCTTTATTACTTAGGCATATTAAAAAATTATCTTTCCAAATAAAATAGATAAACTATAAATTGATCAAATTCTCATTGAGGAAAATAAAATTCCCAAGCCTATCATCATGGCTAAAGGCATAGGGATTCATATTATTGTAAGCGGTTAGAAACTGGATTTAGTATATATATTTGCATCTATCAAGCTAGGTAACATTACTGCTCGTTATTCTAGATTTTGGGTTCTAATACCATGCTAAACTATAATCAAGGTGGATGGGAATTGGATTAGATGCTTTTTTAACACTCTTTTCTCCCAAGGATGAAAAACAACATAGTTATGAGTTTAAAAAGAAAGAAAAGGGCAACAACTTACAGTGGAGGCTGTAGTCACTTCATCATCATCATCATCATCATCCAACTTGCAAAATTGTACTAAGCAAGGGCGTAGCAGAAAGAAAGGGAAGAAACAAGTAGCAACAGCAGTAACAGTATTCCATGCTAGCGGTTGTCTTCCGTACACAAATTGGAGTTGTTTGGTTTCAAAGTGGTAGCTTAAGATGGATTCATTAGTTCCAATGAATAAGATATCAGCATTTGGACTGAGAGCAATTGGTTCAATCCATAATATATCAGTAAACCAACATTTTAGTCTAACACGAAGAAAAAGTACCACACTACGGATGGAAACACGAAATTTCACAACGATTCACCACCATTATCATTATCATCGTTATAAAACCAAACACAGAAAGCACCCGATTCACGTCTACAATAATAAAGATGGTTCATTGACACCCCAAAACATCCAACTGGACACATATCAGAGCGGTCAGTAGTTAAGCGCAGAGGATCAATTCCAGGTACTCTTACATCTATTTCTATTTTACGACTGGGGAGTTCAATCTGAGTTGGAGTTTGAGGAACGACATTATTGAGGTCAATGCATAAAATTTCAGATGCGCTTACCATCCAATACAATACTCCTTCCAAGTAAGTGAAATGTTTCCAAAACATTATGGAGGTCGATGTAAAAACGTTACCCAATTGTAGACGATATCGAACCTACCGTTCTGTTTCGGAACAGAACAAATCCAGAACAACCTAGGCGTTAGGTCCAATGATGTCAAGATTTTCGATCATAGGCCGAACATCACTGGGATGAAGTGGCATATTGTTTATGTCAAGCTTATAATTGCTGATGGGTTGGGGATCACTCAACCGAACAACTCTGTAATGAAGAGATTCGGTGGGATCAAAAGCTAAAGCTGCTAAAAAATGAATTTTTTCCAGATGGGCATGGGATTTAGGAATATATGATTGTTGTTTTGTGGTGGGATTGTAAACCTTGTACTGTGAAAGACTTGAATTGAATAGAAGCTGTAAGCCTTGCAACAGTCTAGGAGCAGAAAATCATCGCCATCCCCTTCACCATCATCATCATATAATTGCCGATGCCATTGCCCTGTTCCGAAAGACACAAAATTTGTATCGTGGAAATCAGCAGATCTAATAAGATGGTTGATATATCCCCACCTGTCCAAGGTCCAATTAAATGGTCCCCGATCTTCAGGCTTCAGAGTCCGGATGTAGAAACAAGCAACAGGGGATTTTGGCCAAAACCTCAGCAAGAAATATTCTTTTGAAATTATGCGGTGCCATGACTTGCATACGCTCTTGCATCTCACCGCATCTTTGTCTGCTATTCTACCCAATATCTCTCCCAGTAAATCCTCGCTTATATTCTCCATAATTAAGTACACTCTGCCACTGGAAACAGAGCCAAAAAATAAATAAATACTGCTAAAAAAAAAAAAAAACCACGGGAACAGAACAACCCACGAAGTACTTTCTAAACTGCGTCTTCCTCGGGGATAGTTTAGTCATAATGTCCATATACATTCAACTTTAATAATAATAATACTGATAAATCAATTTTATAGGATAAGCAATAGAAATTGAAAGGAATATATTTATTATTTATTGCCCACCTGAGCCAAAATTTACCAGGGTTGTAAAATTTAACGTATGTATTTATTTTTATGTATAATATATTTTACAAAACTTGTTTACTCTTATAACTGAAAAAAAAACATAACACTTGTGTACTTTTTTTTTTATTTTTTTTTATTTTTTAAGTACAATAACTTGTATACTTTATTATTTATTATTATTATTTTGAAAATACTGTATTTATTATTATTATTATTATTATATTTTGTATGATGGGGTCAATCTAGATACGATCTCTTTCATCTTTTTGCTGAAAGGGGAAGTTTTATAAACGAAAAGAAAAAAAGGCAAGCTTACAAAGATAGAGATGCCCTGTGAGGATGTGGATGAGAACCCAGTTTCCTGGATCAAAAGATTTACGAACTGCTTAGAGATCAAAAATGGAGAGATGGGACCAGAATGGTCCCGTGAAAGACCCCAGCGTGAGGCTAGGTGAACTAGCTTATTGTTTATCCTTGGGGTCCATTTGAAGGTAATACAATGAAAACACGAACAAAGGTCTAAAATCTTTTTAATGAGAGCCATTGTGGACCAATGACAAGCATGTTTAACTGGCTCATTAAGAGGCTGCACGACGGTTTTGGCATCACTGTAGCAACAGATATTGAGGTGGCCATCACTGAGCGCTAGTCGGACCGCGTTGAGAATTATTGCGGCTTCGGCGGCTTCTGGAAAAGGGATGGGTTCCTTGGAGACGTGGACTCTCAAAACAACATTCCCGGCATGGTTCCTCATGATTAGGCTAGCATTAACTCTTCCAACAGAGGCATCATCTGTATTAATTTTGATAGTGCCTTCCGGGGGAGGAGACCAGGATGAGATTGTAGGCTGGCTGACAAGTGAAGAACTCATGGGCGATGAACTCATCGTCAAAACCTTTTATGCAAGGATCTCTTTCATCATGTTCTTCGTCCGTTGCACCTTTTTCTTGTTATAAATAGTAGACTTTTATTAAAGGGTTGATTTCATATGCAATTCTGAAGTTTGGTCTAATTCAAAATTAGTTTTTTAGGTTTCCTAAAATTCATTTATAGCCATTATTCTCTCTCTTCCGTGGCTACTTAAATTATTGTTATTCATTTAATTTAATATATATTTATTTGCATTAACTCTCAACATTTGGGTTAATTTAAAATTTATCACTTTATACTTGCCGTTCATGTACCGTTTGAGACAAATTACTCCTTTTCTTTCGTGTTAGCTAAAATTATTGTTAAACCCTTAGTAGAGTTGAATTTACCTTAAATTCCTTTGTGTTTTTTTTTTTCATTTATTTTTCTCAATATTTGATTTGAAGACTTTAAAATATTTTTGCTATATTTTTAATTAATGTTATTTTTTTTTAACTTTGTGATAATTTTAATTAGATATATATATATATATATATATATAAAATTTAGAACGAACAAAATATCTATTTGTAATTAGATAGAGATATTAAGGTGATAATTATGATTTTCTCATAATATATAATTAACAAAAAAAGAAAGAAAAACATCGATATTAAAAAAAACAAAAAACTGAAATGTAAATTAGTATTCATTAGATCCAGATGAAGCCAGACACATAAAATTCTACTCAATCCCGTATCGATATTCTGTTTTTGTTTCTTTTGTTTTTTTTTTGTTTTTTTTTGTTTTTTTTTTTTGGCTTTTTTTTTTGTTTTTTGTTTTTTTTTTCCCTTTCTATTTACACACAAACACACACACACACACACACACAAATATGCTTGAAACAAAAAAATTCCTGAATTAAATGTGCTGCAAAGTTTTTTTATTTTGAATTAAAAGAAAAAAATAGAAATCGTAATCCAGATTTGCTAAACCTTTTATTTTTTATTTTATATAATTGGCTTACTTATATTTTTCTTTCTCCATTCTATACTAAAAAGCAATACCACAGCCAAATTTTACATAAACAATATCGCAACCAAATTTTACATGCTTTCCAACAACTAGATATCATATAATTTTCGGTAAACACCATCTCTACAACTTCATAAAATACAAACACCATCCCTAACCCTAATAACATTCAAATGGCTCTTTCATCAACAATTCCCATCAGCAACTTCTTTACTCATCAAGCACCCGCTCCAACTCCGATAGCCACCCACAACCTAAGAAATATTGGATGATGAAGAAAGTATAATGTGAGGTTGCAGACAATGGTGTTGTTGGCAATGGTGAAAGCCATGTTTGGTTCATTAGATCATCGAGAAGAAGATGAAATTGATAGGTTAGAGAACCAACCTGCTCAAATGACCAACCAAAACAGCTTGGTTTGAGTTGGTTTTCATATAGATTAAATGAGTTTGGATTACAATTGTTAAAAAATTGTCGTTTCGATTTGAATATGGGATTGGGGGTATAAAAACCAACTCAATCCACCTCAAGCAGAATATAATATATATAAACTTTTTTTATTTATGCGAATGGATATTATATTTTATTAATATTTAATTTTTTCAATGAAAATATATGGGTTAAAGTATAAAAATTTAAATATGAATATGAGTTAAAATTTTAAAATTATGTAATTAAAATTAGTTAAATAAAAAACTGATTCAACCCCAAGCCTAAATCGACTAACTAGTCCGATCATATTTGCTTTGGATAGATTTGTTTTAAAGCTAAAAATGGTTTGGGTTGAATTGTCATAAATTGATTAACTTAGTTTGGATTAGGTTTTACTCCAAATTATTTAGATTTTGAAAATGCAGGCTAAATTAAAACAGGAGAGAGGAGAGAGTGAGAATTTTTTTAAGGAAAATATTAGTGAGGTGGAAAAAGAATTGGTGAGGTGGCATCCTACATGCCATGGCAACTGGTAAAATGATAACAATAACGAAAAGAATGATAACGATATGAATTTACATATTAGACATTTTTTTAGTTAGCTTTAACGAAAAGAATAATAATAACAACGCCAAAGGCTATAGTTGAATTTCATGAAGCTTGGGGATGAATTTTGAATTAATCAAAATCTCAAAGGGTGCGAATGAAATTAATCCATATTTTTTGTAAATTTAAAATAGCTTTTGAAATTAATAAATTTAAAAACAACTCATAATTACAATATCTAAAAAAATTCAAAAAAGTACATATTTTTTTATAGAGCCGTTCACACCTCTTCTAAACTATTTGATAGTTACAAATAACCCCTAAAGTATGTTAACTAAAGTAGTTTGTTATAAATTCAACCTAATGTCAGTTTTGAAATTAAAAACATAATTTATAAGGACAAAAATACCAGCATCATATTTATAATATATATTATGTCATATTACATAAGTTTTTTTTTTGGGTTAAATTGATAAATAATAGGATATTATGATCAGTTAAAAATAATATAAAAAGAACATAAATAAATTTTACAAAATTTTTGGCTACAAATATATATTATATACATATATTTTCACCAAAAAAAAAAAAAGAAAAAAAAGAGCAAGACTTGTAAAAGATTTTAAAAACCAAAATAATTAATATAAAATTTATAAGTCCATTTTTTTTTGTATTTCTTTATTTGATAATATTTAATTTTCAACTCTTTCTCTAAAATGATAATGTATTTAATATTTTAAATTTTAGTTTTAAAAAAATATAAATTTTATTTTTATTTTATGAGGATAATGTGGGGTTTTGTTCCTAGTTGTTACTTGTAAGTTTTCATAGTTTAAGGTGGTTGTTTGCAAGATAAGCGGGTTTGTTTTAAGAAGGCAATAGCTAAAGGGAAATTTGTGTAAAAAATAGCTCGTAATTACAACATTAAAAAAAAATAAAAAATAAAAAAATTATAGAGCCCTTCGTACTACTTCTTATATATTTCCATTCTTTGTTCTTCAATTCTTCAATCACCCATAACATTTCATTCTCTTCTAATCATCCTCAATCACCTAAAAGGCTTGCACGTTATCAATTTTTTTTTTTTTTTTGGTCTTGTTCTGTTTTTTCTTTTTTAATTTTTAATTTTTATTGTTTCTCTCTCTCTTCCTAGGTAGGCTCTTCAATTAGCACTGTAGGGAAACTCTTACAATTTTCATGAGTTCGGGATGTAAAGTTATAAAAAATATATATATATATATTTTGGATGTATTGTGCAAGATCCGACATAGTTTAAGATACGATAATAACAATTTTCTCAAAAAAATTATAAAAAGAATTACCATACCAATGTATATATATATATATATATATATATATATTTATCATATTACTCTATCAATATTATTATTTTTTTGAAAAAACTACGAATAATATAGGAAAATATATGCAACTATAATTATTTATTTATTTTGTTTGAACAATAAGTTTTTGACTTAAAAAAAAAAAAAAAACAGGACAATAAGTTTTTGTATAAAAAATCTGTAAATATTAGATGTCATCCAAACCAAAAACAGTGACATAAATGTAGTCCACAAGCAATCATAGTTATGTACAAAATATGTGTTCAATGCTAAAAATGTATTGTAGCAACCAAAAAGAAATTGGTAAAAATGTATCTCTTTTGTTTTTATTTATTAACCCATCCAAAATAACATGGCATTATACATAATTTTAAATTATTATGTCAATAAAAATATATATATATATATATATATATATATTGGTAACTTTGATTCATGTAGCATGTTTTTTGGTCGAAATAATACCTGTAGTATTTGTCTTTTTATTTTTTTTAAAATAAGTGAGATTGATTGAGAAATTTTTGTAAATTATCAACCAAATATATATATATATATATATATATATTAGTTCTACGGTGCGAACTACATTTAAATCGATATATTTTTTTAAAAAAAAATGTTGGCTTTATTGTATACACTGTGTACACAAACACAGCAAAAGCCGACGTTTTTTTCCAAAAAATATCGGTTTAGGTGTGGTCCACATGTGAACCGATCTGCACCGTAGAATTTTTCTATATATGTATATATTCCCATTTATTTTGCCATTGTTTGAAATAAAAATCCTCATTTACTTATTTCGCCCGTGTGGAATGTTACATCATCTTTATCTTAGTTTTCAATAAAATGTTTCATGCCCTATTCTTTTGGGAACTTCCAGAATCTGCTTTCAATGGACTTGTCCAACAACAAGCTCAATGGAAGCATTCCTAAAGAATCATTTTATCTCCCTAGCTTGACCACCTTTTTGAATCTGTCAAACAACTTTCTAAGTGGACCTCTGCCTCAAGATAGTCAGAATCCTAGAAAATGTCGTTACTATTGACCTTCTTAAGAATCTTTTGTCTAGTAATATGCCTAGCTCAATCAAGTACTGTAAAAGCTTAGAGAGATTATTCATGACCAAGAATAGAATCTCAGTACCTATTCCAAATACTACTTCATAAGTAAAGACCTGGGAATGCCAGACTTGTCCTTAAACCATCTCTCTTGCTCCATTCCTAAAGACCTTCAAAAACTACATGCTTTTAAGTATTTGCACCTATCTCTTAATCAAGTAGAAGGAGAAGCTCCTGAAGGTGAAGTATTTGGAAATACCTCTAGTGCCCATTTGGAAGGGAACAAGAAGCTTAATACTTCAGGCCATAGAATAAGAATGATCATAGTTTGTGTAGTTATAGCTATAACTGCAACTTTAGCACTCTTTGCTTTACTTTTCTGTCTGCTGCACTTAAGAGAAGTAAAGCAAGGATTGCAGATACTTCTGAAGCACAAAAGGGAAATTTCAAATCGTTTCATATGAACTCTATGATGCAATTGGGAATTTCATGGACTCAAATTTGATAGGATATGGAAGCTTTGGATCAGTATTCAAAGGATGTCTCAGAGATGAAACTAAAGTCACAGTAAAGGTCCTAAACATGCAAATAACTGGGTCTTGGAAAAGTTTTGTGGCGGAATGTGAGGCATTAAGTAATGTTAGACCCAGAATCTTGTTAGATTGATCACATCTTGCTTCAGCATTGACGTCAAGAATATGGATTTTCTGGCTTTGGTTTATGAGTATCTATGCAATGGAAGCTAGGAGGATTGAATTAGGGAAAGAAAATGAAAGAAAATGGACAAGCACTGAATATTGTGGACAAACTAAATGTAGCCATTGATGTTGACCTAAGCCTTGGATTAGCTGCACTATGACTGTGAAGTTCCTGTTGTCCATTGTGATATCAAACCAGCAACATTCTTTTGGATGAAGGTTTTACTACAAAAATAGGGTTCAGATCAACCACACATGCATGAGTGATTAACAGTTAATGAACGGAAAATAGATCTTGGCCTAACAGAGCAAAAGTAAAATGGGGTTGGGGGCAACTGTGCCAAAAACCGTTTATTTATTTATTTTTTCTCTTGGAAATTAGCAATCAAACATATTATGTTCTGTTGAATTATAATGTCATTTTTTTTTTTTTTTTGTAGGGTGAAGATGGAGAATGTCATGCAGGAAAGTATATATAAAAACAAATTTGAATTTGAATATGAAGAAGAGAAGCAATTAGGGGAAGGCTTTTTTGGAATTGTAGTTAAATACATGCACAAGCTTGATTGTTAAGAATATGCTGTTAAGAAAGTGGTATTTGGTAGTGGAGGAGAAGAATAATATACAGTTACATATGAAGATGCAATTAAGTAACTATGACCATGTTTAATTAATATTCAGAACCTGTTTAAGATTCTTTTAGCTGTAATTAACTAGTGAGTGTTATTTTGTAAAATTTAATTTTCAGAAAAGTTATGATTATATCTTAACTAGAGGTGACAATTTGGATCATGATACGGTAATACGACTTGAAAAGGACATGGAATAAATGAGTTTGGATTTATCATAAATGAATTCGGATCATAATAAGGTTAACTTGCTCAACATAATTATTGATTATGTCATTTTCAGATTGACCCGTTTAACTCGAAATTAACTCATTATGATCTATTTATTAAATGTGTCAGTTTCAACCCGACATGATTATATACTTATTACAACTCTTTTAAATTATAATTTTACCCATAATATATTATTTAATAGATAAAAAATATTATAAATTATAAAATTATAAAAATATTTTTTTACAAAAGCACATGTATTGAGATTTATGTATTGTGGATTAGAATTTGCAAATATAATTTGAGGGTATATTACTATGATTCTTAATTTTTTAATGCTTAAATTATTTTTATGTTATTTTTTTAATTATTATTTTTAAATCATTTTCAAATAGGAAGCTCGATTTTCAAGTTAGTAGAATAAATATATTAATAAACAAGTTAATTTTCAATAAATAAGTTAATTTTAGATTAATAGGTTAATTTTTAGGTTAATAGATCAATATTCAAGTTAATAGGTTAACAGGTCAACACGACCTATTAAGGTAATCATGTTAAACGGGTCGTGTTGGGTTGACCTGTTTATAAACAATTTGGGTTAGTGTTTCAAATAACTGACATGATTAATAAACAGGTCGGATTAGGGTGAGCATTTTTGATACAATTATGAAATGGGTCGACACGAACCCGACACGTTGACACGAATTGCCACCTCTAATCTCAACTATAACACCCAAACATTTTGAAATATCACACTATGAGGACACTCCAATTTTATCAAAATTTCTATTAGAATTTCATATTTTATACAAATCAAATGTTACTTATACAGGCTTGGATTGAGAAGGAGAATGTTGGCATGTGTAAGAAGGATAATAAATTGGATGATGAAGTAGTTGAAGGCTGCCTATACATATAACTTGAACTTTGTGCTGGGTATGTATAAATTGAAAAATGACAAACCTTTAGGGACATACTTGTTATATTTGGTTCTAGTCGAAGGATTTTAAGGAGCCTCTTTTTTTCTTATGTGTTTGTATCTTTGCAATATGGTAATTTGGTTGCCACATCCTTAATTAATAGTTTATTTATTTTTTAAATGTGCTGGCAACTAGACTGGTTACCTTGCCACTTATTTTTAGTAGTACTTATCTAGGCAGTTTTTTGTATATTATATATATAGAAAAATTTTACGGTGTGGAGCCGTCCTCATGTGGACCACATATAAATCGACGCTTTTTGAAAAAAAGCATCGGCTGTTGCTGTGTATGTGTACACAGCATACATAGCAAAGCCGATACTTTTTTCCAAAAGATATCTGCTTAGATGTGGTCCGCATGCGGACTAGTCCACACCGTAGAATTGCTATATATATATGTTAGTAATTAAGATGTTGGTAATTAGATTGGTGGCCATTGAAGATAGTTGGCATTGTTTTGTTTGATAATCAAAGTGTTTAGCTTTGGTTTTAAATAAAGATGCAAATGTTTTCATTATATTATTACTTACACTACGCGAAAAATAAGCTCTAGCGACACATTATTAGCGACGCTACGAGAAAAATGCGTCTAAAAAAATAATACCGCGACTCTGAGGTTAATACGTCAGTAAATATTCGACCAATCGACGACGCATAAAAAAAAAGGTGTCGTCGAGAAGTCGCGAGAAACAAACACACACGACGCATAATATTTAGAGTCGCTGAATAAACATAGTTATGCGTCGCCTATTAGTGTAACATTGTGTTTTTCTTTTTTTTTTGTTTTGCGTTTTTTTAAGTATGTAATAGTTGATGTTCTTTCAAATTTAAATAACAAGTGAAAATGTTTAAATATTTGGGAAAATATTTTATTGATATAAGGCGACGTATACACTATTATGCGTCGCCCATTAGGGAAAAAATTTATATTTTTTGTTGTTTTTTCTAAGTATTAAACAGTTGATATTCTTTTAACTTTAAATAACAAGTGAAAATGTTTAAGCAGCATGACATTTTTTTTTTTGAAAAAAATATTTTAAAAGATTTATTAATGATATCAGGAGACAAGAAGAATTGCGGGTCGCCTATTAGTCTATTATCATAAATTTTTTTTGAAATTTTTAGTAAGTATTAAACAGTTGATTTCTTTCAACTTTAAATAACAAGTGAAAATGTTATAGCTGCTTCACAGTGATTTTTTTTTTTTTTTGTTTTCTCAAATACATTTTTAGCAAATATGTTATTGATATATGGCGACGCATAAATACCATTATGCGTCGCCTATTATGGTGAATTTTTTTTTTTTTTGGTGTTTTTCTGATTTCTTTCAACTTTAAATAACAAGTGAAAATGTTATAGCTGCTTCACAGTGCTGTTTTTTTGTTTTTTCAAATAAATTTATAGAAAATATGTTATTGATTTATGGCGACGAATAAATACCATTATGCGTCGCCTATTATTGTGAAATTTTTTTTTTTTTTGTGTCTTTTTGATTTGTTTCAACTTTAAATAAAAAGTGAAAATGTTATAGCTGCTTCACAGTGATTTTTTTTTTGTTTTGTCAAATAAATTTTTAGCAAATATTTTATTTATATATGGCGACGCATAAATACCATTATGCGTCGCCTAATATTGTGAAAAACTTTTTTTTTGGTGTTTTTCTGATTTGTTTCCACTTTAAATAAAAAGTGAAAATGTTATAGCTGCTTCACAGTGATTTAATTTTTTTGATTTTTTTAATAAATTTTTACCAAAAAGTTTCTTGATATATGGCGACGTCTAGTATTGTGAAACAGGAAGATTTTAAAAAAAACACCTTCTCTAACTAGTTTAAATCTTTTAACTGGTTATTTGATGCAGGGATAAAATCAGATTGATTAAAAAAATAAAAAAATAAAACTCATTTATGTTGTTTAAATATTTTCACTGCTTATTTGATGATGTAAGAAAATCAAATTGTTAAAAACCGTGGTTTTTTTGAAAGAAAAAAAAAAAAAAGAGTATTAGGCGACGCATAATACTGCTTATGCGTCGCCTAAACCCTAAATTTAAAAAAAAAAAAAAAAAAAAAAAAAAAAAACCTCTCTTTATATTATTTCAATATCTTCACTAGTTATTTCATGCTCAGCTAAAATCCAATTGTTAAAAATGAAGGTTTAAAAAATATATATATATAGGGTATTAGGCGACGCATAATCATGGTTATGCGTCGCCTATTACTAAAATTCCAAAAAAAAAAAAACAAACTCTGTTTATCATCTTTAAATATTTTCACTGGTCATTTGATGCTGGAAGAAAATCAAATTGTTAAACAGGAAGATTTTAAAAAAAACACCTTCTCTAACTAGTTTAAATCTTTTAACTCGTTATTTGATGCAGGGATAAAATCAGATTGATTAAAAAAATAAAAAAACAAAACTCATTTATGTTGTTTAAATATTTTCACTGCTTATTTGATGATGGAAGAAAATCAAATTGTTAAAAACCATGGTTTTTTTGAAAGAAGAAAAAAAAAAAAAAAGGTATTAGGCGACGCATAATACTGCTTATGCGTCGCCTAAACCCTAAATTTAAAAAAAAAAAAAAAAAAAAAAAAAACCTCTCTTTATATTGTTTCAATATCTTCACTGGTTATTTCATGCTCAGCTAAAATCCAATTCTTAAAAACGAAGGTTTAAAAAATATATATATAGGGTATTAGGCGACGCATAATCATGGTTATGCGTCGCCTATTACTAAAATTCAAAAAAAAAAAAACAAATTCTGTTTATCATCTTTAAATATTTTCACTGGTCATTTGATGCTGGAAGAAAATCAAATTGTTAAACAGGAAGATTTTAAAAAAAACACCTTCTCTAACTAGTTTAAATCTTTTAACTGGTTATTTGATGTAGGGATAAAATCAGATTGATTAAAAAAATAAAAAAACAAAACTCATTTATGTTGTTTAAATATTTTCACTGCTTATTTGATGATGGAAGAAAATCAAATTGTTAAAAACCATGGTTTTTTTGAAAGAAGAAAAAAAAATGGGGTATTAGGCGACGCATAATACTGCTTATGCGTCGCCTAAACCCTAAATTTATAAAAAAAAAAAAAAAAAAAAACCTCTCTTTATATTGTTTCAATATCTTCACTGATTATTTCATGCTCAACTAAAATCCAATTGTTAAAAATGAAGGTTTAAAAAAAATATATATAGATAGGGTATTAGGCGACGCATAATCATGATTATGCGTCGCCTATTACTAAAATACAAAAAAAAAAAAAAAACTCTCTTTATCTTGTTTAAATATCTTCACTGGTTATTTGATGCTCCAACAAAATCAAATTGTTAAAAATGAAGGTTTAAAAAAAATATATATAGGGTATTAGGCGACGCATAAGAATGGTTATGCGTCGCCTATTACTAAAATTCAAAAAAAAAAAACAAACTCTGTTTATCATCTTTAAATATTTTCACTGGTCATTTGATGCTGGAAGAAAATCAAATTGCTAAACAGGAAGATTTAAAAAAAAACACATTTTCTAACTAGTTTAAATCTTTTAACTGGTTATTTGATGCAGGGATAAAATCAGATTGATTAAAAAAATAAAAAAACAAAGCTCATTTATGTTGTTTAAATATTTTCACTGCTTATTTGATGATGGAAGAAAATCAAATTGTTAAAAACCATGGTTTTTTTGAAAGAAGAAAAAAAAAATGGGGTATTAGGCGACGCATAATACTGATTATGCGTCGCCTAAACCCTAAATTAAAAAAAAAAAACCTCTCTTTATATTGTTTCAATATATTCACTGGTTATTTCATGCTCAACTAAAATCCAATTGTTAAAAATGAAGGTTTAAAAAAATATATATATAGATAGGGTATTAGGCGACGCATAATCATGATTATGCGTCGCCTATTACTAAAATTCAAAAAAAAAAAAACTCTCTTTATCTTGTTTAAATATCTTCACTGGTTATTTGATGCTCCAACAAAATCAAATTGTTAAAAATGAAGGTTTAAAAAAAATATATATAGGGTATTAGGCGACGCATAAGCATGGTTATACGTCGCCTATTACTAAAATTCAAACAAAAAAAAAAAACTCTCTTGATCTTGTTTAAATATCTTCACTGGTTATTTGATGCTCAACTAAAATCCAACTGTTAAAAATGAAGGTTTAAAAAAAAAATAGGGTATTAGGCGACGCATAATCATGCTTATGCGTCGCCTATTACTAAAATAACAAGTGAAAATGTTATAGCTGCTTCACAGTGCTGTTTTTTTGTTTTTTCAAATAAAGTTTTAGAAAATATGTTATAGATTTATGGCGACGCATAAATACCATTATGCGTCGCCTATTATTGTGAAAATTTTGTTTTTGTGTTTTTTCTGATTTGTTTCAACTTTAAATAAAAAGTGAAAATGTTATAGCTGCTTCACAGTGATTTTATTTTTTTGTTTTTTTAAATAAATTTTTAGCAAAATTTTTTTTGAATTATGGCGACGCATAAATACCATTATGCGTCGCCTATTATTGTGAATATTTTTTTTCCTTTGGTTTTGTGAAAATATTTATCAATCTGTTTTACTTTTGGCATCATATAATCTGTTAAAATATTGAAGCACATAACTGTGATGGTTTTTTTTTTTTTTTTCTGCATTATTTGTATCAGGCGACTCTGAAGCATATTGTGCGTCGCCTGTTCATCGTTTATTTTAATTATTTTTAATATTGTTTGAAATTTTGTAAAATTGGTATGTTTGAAACCAAAGTTCATGCAAAACAAATACTACCTTATGAGCGATTTTCACAAATTTGTCTACGATATTTTATATGTACAAACAAAAGCTATTAACAAAATCTAGCTATTTCACTACCATGCATATATATATATTCATTGGTTTGAGATACTTGTGATCATCGCTGTTGCCCATTCATCTCTAAATTCGTTGACATTTTCAGCTTGTAACCAAGTGACACCTTCGTACTGAACATGAGAAACTTATGTTAATACATATAAAAATAATCATAAATATTAATTATTACATAATAGAAATATGATGAAATCATTAAATTAATAATAATTTACCATTCCTCTTAAGTCCCGGGGAGGAACTTTGCGCCTAATGATATCTCGCATTATCATCATCATATAGTAACCGCATTCCGTATTCCCGGGCTGCATCGGTGTCTAAATTTGCAAACAGTAAATTATGTGTAATATTAGATACGAATATATACAAGTATTTAAATTAACTAACAACTAATAATGCTAAGTTTTTATATATAATAATTACCTTAGTATTTTGCCACCGAAGTTTCTTTTCAAATGTCTTTCCTTGGTTCCATGCAACGAAGGAACTATATAGAAATATAAATATTGTATACGATTATACAATAGCTTCAAAAGTACAAATCCAATATATATAAGAACAATTAAGTAAAAATATTAGAGTTATTAATTAACTTACTCGTCGATCAAAGATTTTAGATCCTTATCAATTATATTCTTATGAGTCTTCAAAGAATCAAAAAACCATGCTACTGCTTTGTATAAATCAACAACACATAGCATCCAATGATTCCTAAAAACACCAATAAATATTTTAGTTAATATGATGTTTCTCGAAATGAATATTTTCATAACATAATTCAATAAAACTAACACAATATTACCTTGCACAGTAGGGAAATAACCATAATTGATTATTTCTTGCATCTTGCCATCTACTCAATATATTTGATATCCGTTCATGAGGGTTTTGATGACCAACCGAAGCAATAATATCCGGATGAACAAAGCAATATTTCCCTTCGAAGGAGCCCGTCAATCCCTCACATAAATGCCTACATAATCCGATTACCAATAATTATAGTGTTTAATTAATTAAATTAAAGAATTAGTTATAAAGACATCCAAATTTAGTTTACCTTATGTAGAATGAGATGCATTCGGACGATAATTCTTGCATGTAACAAAAATCGTTTATATCGCTACTCGCTATGGCCAACTGTTGTTCTTCCCCAAAGATCTCTTTTTTCATATTAAAAAACCATAAATGATCGCTATCGACGTCCTTGATCCGACGTAGCAACTCTCGGATCGTTGGGGTAACGATTAAGGGATCAACATTATCATCTTCATCATTCTCAACATTTGACCTGTTCGAGCTTCCCTACAAAATATCAACAAACAACATTTAAAATAGAACAAAAATGAAATTATTTTAAACTTCATTAATATATATAGCTGCATCGAACAATACCTCCTCAGATGGCAAGATAACAAGATCTCTTGGCCATGCAACAAATGCACCTTCAGCATCACCGACACGTATGATGTCAAATGACGGAATAGGCAAAGGTGCAAATCCATCAATAACATCATCAACAGTTACCTTATAATTTGCTGCACCTAGCTTCACACCATGGCACATATCCGTTGGCAGCGAAGGTACCAAAGTGCCACGTGCTACTATATGGCCAACATTGCCTTGTGCAAGATTGCATTTTACACCCTGCAAAGTTAAAAAAAAAAAAATAATAATATATATATGTTCACATGACAATATTCCTTCAACTTAAAGACTCGATCCCATGACCTCATGGCGGTAGGTAAGACCCTTCAACCATGGGAGCTATATAGATAGTAATAACCTACTTAAACATGCATACATAAATATATATAAATAAATAAATAAATAAATAAATCAATCAATAATCACCTCAGGATAGATCCGAGGAGCATCAATCCAAGATGTAGATTGGGTCCGATGAGCAGCAACATCATCGAATTGGGTGCCCGGAGCATCAACATCATCGGCTGGGGGGGTCCCATGAGCAGCAACATCATCGACTTGGGTCCCACGAGCATTAACATCATCGGCTGGAGGGGTCCCTAGACCAGCAACATCATCGACTTGGGTCCCAGGAGCAGCAACAGTATCGGCTAGATGAGCGAGTGACGGAATCTGAATACCACATGCCGATATGAGCGCATCAACTTGGGCAGCGCTGCTGCTGCTTGAATTTCTGACGATCGCCATTAGACCTTTGAGCAGCGTCTCATACATTGAATTGTTTCCACTTCCCTCCGACTTGGTCTTTTTTTGTGAACTCGGCTTAGGAGTATGGAAAAAGTTATTCACCGTGTATCCTTTGCCTCGACCCCTAAGCCTACCTCCATACTCCTCTTTTCCCAAAGCTTGTGTTAGGATATCCACAGGAGGTGAAGGCCCAATTTCTCCTTCTGTTGCCTTCTTCTTTAAGTCATTCTACAATATATTGTTGAAATGATTGAATATATCAGTTTATATAATAATGAACTAAATAATAATATATGCAACAAATATTCATATAAAATACAATACTCACAATTTTTTCCGCTACATGTTCAGTTTCTTCATTTGCATATTTTCCATCCTTCCCCATACGTGCCCGTATCCACAGGTCATCTCGGTCTACATAATCTTCAGTGCCTCTTTCAAGTTGCTTCAAAATTACAAATAAATTAATTTTAATAATGCATGCAACTGATCAAGTAACAATGACAAAATTATTATGGTTAAATGTAAATAAAAATAAATTGCATACAATGGCTCTTTCTAATCTCGCGTAGCCCATTGCACCCATCCTATGCGGATACTTGTTTAATTGCCGTTTTTCCGAATATTTTTGACTTAATGCCTACAAAAGTTATAAACAAACATATTAGAAAACCCAAATAACATAAGTCACCATAACAAATTTTAATTTTTATATAAATAATGCCAGCGCAATTTAATACAACAGTACCGTGCGTTAAATAAACTATACCTGGAATTTATCCGACAACCTTTGTTGTACAAAATCATCCCACACCTCTTGGCTTATGAATTCATAAATTGAGGGTCGATGCTTCAACTTTTCGGGTGTGTCAATATATGGTCGAACAAAAGATCTATACAAGTAATTCTTGAATTTTCTCCATTTGTCACAACAATCTTTTAAAGTTGCCTTCCTAAAACTATCATCCTTACCCGTATATTGCTGCAAAATTAAAATATATATATATATATATATATATATATATATATATATATATATATATATATTTAGTAACATTGATTGACAAGTAAATGCGGTAAGTTAGAAATGCAAGTAAAATGCATATATACAAGCTGCAAATGCAAAAAAAGAATTATAAAATCTCCATCAATTAAATATTATTTATAATAAACAATATCTAACAATAATGCACTCCGTACCTTTATTGATGCCCATAGGTTATCTTTTAACCTATCGGACACATCTCTCCAATTATGTATATTAATTGGTATTGTGCTCCTAGCCAACGAGCCCTCCAAATTGTTTAGTCGAACGGCCTCAGAGTTGATAGCAACTCCAACCTCATTATATTGAGGTTCCAAGCTTTTGTTTCCCGCCAAATGCTTCCTAAGGCCTTTCATTGTTGTGGCCCCTCGTTTTCTACGCCTTGGGGATGATGTATTCGGCCTTTCCATATCACTAGATGGTGATCCAGCGCCATCCCCATCCGAGAGGACATGTTCATTAAAAGAATCCATAATTCTACATACAAAAAACATAAACACAAATTAATATTACTAACAATATAGGGTGTAGTATAATGAATAAACCAATAATAACAATAATAAACGATAAATTCATGTAATTTATTTACCAAGTGATGCAGTAATAGTATCTTCTCTTAACATCTATCCTCTTTAACAGTCATTAACATTTTCAAACTTTGCAACCGGCGACTAAATCACTATGGATTTTGAGTCGCACAAACGACGTCGTTTTAAGACCCAAAACAGAGCACCTCTGACATTTCCCACGCAAATTTAACCATATAAACACATAATACAAATAATAGCATATAATTTTGCTTTACATACAATCGAACCCCACTTAATAAATATAGCTATTTTTCCAAACAAAATTTAGCTAACCCATTGTCGACAACAAGCCATGATTTTGACAACATAAAACCCCACCAAAATTACAGTAACGAACAAATATTTAAAAAAAAAAAACAAAAACACCAGCAAACATAATTTTCTTTCCAGCAAACACATACACAACCGAACCCCAAAAGGGATGAAAAACAGCACACAAAAACAGCACACATACACCACCGAACCCCAAAAGGGATGAAAAACAGCACACAAAAACAGCACACCTTTACAAATCCAGCAATCAAGAGGAAGTTCAAGCCACCACAGCAGCGACGGCGACGGCACGGCAGCAACCCAGCAACCAAATCCCGGCGACGAGACGGCAAAAACCCCAGCCACCCAGTGCCACGGCGACGGCGACGGCGACGGAGAGAAGGTGAAGTTCTTGCAACCCAACCACCGGCAAGAAGGAAGAAGAAGGAACTTTGGGTATTTAGGAAAGAAACCCACAAAATCCTTCAAACCCTTGAAAGAAACAAGAATGCATAATGAGAGTGATCCTTCAAAATCTTCTCATACCCTCTAGATTGCTTCCAACTCTCTAGTTCCCGTACTAATGGTTAATGGTTGAAAAGAAAGCCCATAGATTAACGTGCCATTTTATTTATAATATTTCATTAATATTGGGGAATAAAAAAAATGTTATTAAAAATATTTTAGGGGCAAAAAAAATATTTAAAGACACTTACAAAGGAAAAAATGGAAATACAAAAAAAATAAATAAATAAAAATAAATAAATAAAAATAAATCAGACAAAGCGACGTATAAAGAATAAAATACGTCGCCTATAATAATTAAAAATAATATAAATTTTAAGAGTTTTGAAAATCAAATTAAAAATAATATAAATATTTTCACTGCTTATTTGATGATGGAAGAAAATCAAATTGTTAAAAACCATGATTTTTTTGAGAGAAAAAAAAAATGGGGTATTAGGCGACGCATAATACTGCTTATGCGTCGCCTAAACCCTAAATTTAAAAAAAAAAAAAAAAAACACTCTTTATATTGTTTCAATATCTTCACTGGTTATTTCATGCTCAACTAAAATCCAATTGTTAAAAACGAAGGTTTAAAAAAAATATATATAGATAGGGTATTAGGCGACGCATAATCATGATTATGCGTCGCCTATTACTAAAATTCAAAAAAAAAAAAAAAACTCTCTTTATCTTGTTTAAATATCTTCACTGGTTATTTAATGCTCCAACAAAATCAAATTGTTAAAAATGAAGGTTTAAAAAAAATATATATAGGGTATTAGGCGACGCATAATCATGGTTATGCGTCGCCTATTACTAAAATTCAAAAAAAAAAAAACAAACTCTGTTTATCATCTTTAAACATTTTCACTGGTCATTTGATGCTGGAAGAAAATCAAATTGTTAAACAGGAAGATTTTAAGAAAAACACCTTCTCTAACTAGTTTAAATCTTTTAACTGGTTATTTGATGCAGAGATAACATCAGATTGATTAAAAAAATAAAAAAACAAAACTCATTTATGTTGTTTAAATATTTTCACTGCTTATTTGATGATGGAAGAAAATCAAATTGTTAAAAACCATGGTTTTTTTCAAAGAAGAAAAATAAAAAAAAAAAGGTATTAGGCGACGCATAATACTGATTATGCGTCGCCTAAACCCTAAATTTAAAAAAAAAAAAAAAAAAAAAAAAAACCTCTCTTTATATTGTTTCAATATCTTCATTGGTTATTTCATGCTCAGCTAAAATCCAATTCTTAAAAACGAAGGTTTAAAAAATATATATATAGGGTATTAGGCGACGCATAATCATGGTTATGCGTCGCCTATTACTAAAATTCAAAAAAAAAAAAAACAAACTCTGTTTATCATCTTTAAATATTTTCACTGGTTTTGATGCTGGAAGAAAATCAAATTGTTAAACAGGAAGATTTTAAGAAAACCAGCTTCTCTAACTAGTTTAAATCTTTTAACTGGTTATTTGATGCAGAGATAACATCAGATTGATTAAAAAAATAAAAAAACAAAACTCATTTATGTTGTTTAAATATTTTCACTGCTTATTTGATGATGGAAGAAAATCAAATTGTTAAAAATCATGGTTTTTTTGAAAGAAGAAAAAAAAAAAAAGGGTATTAGGCAACGCATAATACTGATTATTCGTCGCCTAAAACCTAAATTTAAAAAAAAAAAAAAAAAAAAAAAACCTCTCTTTATATTGTTTCAATATCTTCATTGGTTATTTCATGCTCAGCTAAAATCCAATTGTTAAAAATGAAGGTTTAAAAAATATATATATAGGGTATTAGGCGACGCATAATCATGGTTATGCGTCGCCTATTACTAAAATTCAAAAAAAAAAAAACAAACTCTGTTTATCATCTTTAAATATTTTCACTGGTCATTTGATGCTGGAAGAAAATCAAATTGTTAAACAGGAAGATTTTAAAAAAAACACCTTCTCTAACTAGTTTAAATCTTTTAACTGGTTATTTGACGCAGGGATAAAATCAGATTGATTAAAAAAATAAAAAAACAAAACTCATTTATGTTGTTTAAATATTTTCACTGCTTATTTGATGATGGAAGAAAATCAAATTGTTAAAAACCATGGTTTTTTTGAAAGAAAAAAAAAAAAAAAAAGGTATTTAGGCGACGCATAATGCTGCTTATGCGTCGCCTAAACCCTAAATTAAAAAAAAAAAAAAAAAAAAAAAAAAAAAACGTCTCTTTATATTGTTTCAATATCTTCACTGGTTATTTCATGCTCAGCTAAAATCCAATTGTTAAAAATGAAGGTTTAAAATATATATATATATGGTATTAGGCGACGCATAATCATGGTTATGCATCGCCTATTACTAAAATTCAAAAAAAAAAAAACAAACTCTGTTTATCATCTTTAAATATTTTCACTGGTCATTTGATGCTGGATGAAAATCAAATTATTAAACAGGAAGATTTTAAGAAAAACACCTTCTCTAACTAGTTTAAATCTTTTAACTGGTTATTTGATGCAGGGATAAAATCAGATTGATTAAAAAAATAAAAAAACAAAACTCATTTATGTTGTTTAAATATTTTCACTGCTTATTTAATGATGGAAGAAAATCAAATTGTTAAAAATCATGGTTTTTTTGAAAGAAGAAAAAAAAAAAAAGGGGTATTAGGCGACGCATAATACTGATTATGCGTCGCCTAAACCCTAAATTAAAAAAAAAAAAAAAAAAAACCTCTCTTTATATTGTTTCAATATCTTCACTGGTTATTTCATGCTCAGCTAAAATCCAATTGTTAAAAATGAAGGTTTAAAAAATATATATATAGGGTATTAGGCGACGCATAATCATGGTTATGCGTCGCCTATTACTAAAATTCAAAAAAAAAAAAAAACTCTCTTGATCTTGTTTAAATATCTTCACTGGTTATTTGATGCTGGAAGAAAATCCAATTGTTAGAAATGAAGGTTTAAAAAAAAAAAAATATATATATATATATATATATAGGGTATTAGGCGACGCATAATCATGATTATGCGTCGCCTATTACTAAAATTCAAAAAAAAAAAAAATTTCTCTTTATCTTGTTTAAATATCTTCACTGGTTATTTGATGCTCCAACAAAATCAAATTGTTAAAAATGAAGGTTTAAAAAAAATATATATAGGGTATTAGGCGACGCATAAGCATGGTTATGCGTCGCCTATTACTAAAATTCAAACAAAAAAAAAAAACTCTCTTGATCTTGTTTAAATATCTTCACTGGTTATTTGATGCTCAACTAAAATCCAATTGTTAAAAATGAAGGTTTAAAAAAAAAATAGGGTATGAGGCGACGCATAAGCATGATTATGCGTCGCCTATTACTAAAATTCAAAAAAAAAAAAAACTCTCTTTATCTTGTTTAAATATCTTCACTGGTTATTTGATGCTCCAACAAAATCAAATTGTTAAAAATGAAGGTTTAAAAAATATATATATAGGGTATTAGGCGACGCATAAGCATCGTTATGCGTCGCCTATTACTAAAATTCAAACAAAAAAAAAAAACTCTCTTGATCTTGTTTAAATATCTTCACTGGTTATTTGATGCTCAACTAAAATCCAATTGTTAAAAAAAAAATAGGGTATTAGGCGACGCATAAGCATGATTATGCGTCGCCTATTACTAAAATTAGAAAAAAAAACTCTTTTTATCTTGTTTAAATATCTTCACTGGTTATTTGATGCTCCAACAAAATCAAATTGTTAAAAATGAAGGTTTGAAAAAAATATATGAAAAAAAAAAAGAGATATAAGGCGACGCATAATACTGTTTATGTGTCGCCTATTACTAAAATTAAAAGTTAGATCAATGAGTCGCTAGATCATATGCCTTTTTAAATGTAAAATTACCATTTTAGAATTATTGCCAAAAGTTTAAGAAGTAAATAAACAGTACTTGGAGAAACTTATTTGTTTTAAACGAATTAAAAAAAGAGCGTCTATGAAACTGTTTATCCTTTAGCGACACAGTTTATCTGAATATGTCGCCTGTTTATCCAATTTCTTAAAATTTTTGGCGCGCTTTCAAAATTTACGCGGGATTTTGAATACCATTTCTTTTCACAAAATATGGGTTAGTACACTTCATAATAGGTGTTAGAATTGGAAGCAATCTAAAAAAGACTTGAAGAGTGGGATATTTCGTGTTTAATTTTCCATTTGCTTGCATTGCTATCTGGAAGTTGGATTTCTTTCTTCGTGGATTCTTCTTTCTTCGTCAACCTCGTGGTTAGCTTGGATTCTTCTTTCTTCGTCTCCCTCGTGGTTAGCTTGGATTATTCTTTCTTCGTCTCCATGGTTTCGGTGAGTTTCTTTTCGCTTTATGATTGGCGGTGACATGTGGTGGATTGGGTTATTTTTTATTTATTTATTCATTATACCCAAAGGTTCGGTTCGTTGGGTTTTCTTAATCTTGTTTTTGTGGATAATTTGTTTTCGATGGGTTTTCTTAATTTTGCTTTTGTCAATAATTTGTTTGCGATGAGTTTTCTTAATCTCGCTTTTGTGGATAATTTGTTTGCGATGGGTTTTTTTAATCTTGCTTCAATGGGTTTCTTAATCTTGCTTTTGTCGATAATTTGTTTGAGATGGGTTTTCTTAATCTTGCTTTTGTCGATAATTTGTTTGCAATGGGTTTTCTTAATCTTGCTTCGATGGGTTTCTTAATCTTGCTTTTGTCGATAATTTGTTTGCGATGGGTTTTCTTAATCTTGTTTTGTCTCAATTTTTTTTTATGATATTGTTTGATATTGTTCTGTTTAATTAGATTGGTAGGGAAATGGATAAATCGTGGATAACGAAGGATAGAACCTCAAGCGATTTTGCTAAGGGGTTGAGTGAATTTTTGAAATTTAGCATGGAGAATGCCAATGATTGTAATGCCATACGGTGTCCTTGCATGCAATGCGGGAATATGAAAATCCATACTATTAGGGATATTAAAGGCCATATATATTGGAATGGGTTTGATGTCAACTATCGGCGATGGATTTGGCATGGTGAGTCATGTGCTGATGGTATTAGACCATCTTCTCATTTTGGGAATATTAATGTAGAATATAATGAAAATGATAGTAGTAGTAAGGAAGACGTGGCTTTCAATAGCTTAGACATGACCCGTGCTGCATTAGAAACTTTTGATAATGATCCTAATGAATTTGCTACCTTATTGGAGGATGCGGAGAAACCTTTGTACCTAGGTTGTACCAAATTTACCAAGTTGTCTGCTTTGGTTAAATTATACAACTTAAAGGTAAGATATGGATATTCTGATAAGAGCTTTGATGTACTGTTGCAATTGTTATCCCAGATGTTGCCAAATGACAATGTGTTGCCAACCTCCATGTACAATGTTAAGAAGACTTTGAGTGCTTTGGGAATGGAGTACATCAAGATTCATGCATGTCCTAAAAGTTGTATTCTGTTTAGGAAGGAATATGTGGACCTTAATGAATGTCCTAAATGTGGATCTGCTAGATGGAAAATTGATAAGAATGGAGTTGCTAGCAATATTCCAAATAAAGTTTTATGGTACTTTCCTATTATTCCGCGTTTTAAACGAATGTTTCGTAGTGTTGAAACAGCTAAGAATTTGACATGGCATGCCAATGGGAGAAAGGTTAAGACAGGGAAAATGCAACACCCTGCGGATTCTCCATCTTGGAAGTTGGTTGATCGTTTATGGCCAAACTTTGCATCCGAAGATAGGAATTTGAGACTTGGGATCGCGGCCGATGGAGTTAATCCACATAATATGTTGAGTAGTAGGTATAGTTGTTGGCCTGTGATGACGGTTGTGTATAATCTTCCTCCTTGGTTGTGTATGAAGCGGAAATTTATGATGTTAAGTCTTCTAATTTCTGGACCGAAGCAACCAGGAAATCAAATTGATGTATACATGGAGCCGTTAGTTGAAGACCTGCAGCGGTTGTGGAATGAGGGTGTTACGGTCTTCGATGCTTACCGTCAGGAGAAATTCACGTTGAAGGCAGTGTTGCTATGGACAATAAATGATTTCCCAGCTTATGGTAACTTGTCCGGTCATGCGGTGAAGGGATATTATGCTTGTCCAATTTGCAGTGAAAATACTTTTGCTACAAGGCTAAAGCATGGAAAAAAAATGAGTTTTACCGGGCATAGAAGATTTCTTCCTCCAAATCATCAATATAGAAGGCAAAAGAAGGCTTTCAATGGATTTCAAGAATTTGGAGTGCCTCCAAAACCGTTGACTGGAGAAGAAATATTAGATAAGCTTAATGCAATGAGATTTGATAACTCACACAAGAGGAAAAGGACTGTTGATTCTGAAGAATGTTGGAAGAGGAAGTCCATTTTTTTTGAATTGGAATATTGGAAATTTCTCCATGTGCGACATAATTTAGATGTCATGCATATTGAGAAAAATGTTTGTGAGAGCATATATGGTACATTGCTCAATATTCCTGGTAAGACGAAGGACGGAGTTAATGCTCGGTTAGATTTACAAGAAATGGGTTTGCGGAAAGACTTGGCCCCTAAGCCTCAAGGTAATCGAACTTTCCTACCACCGGCCTGCTATACATTATCAAAGCATGAGAAGAAATTGTTTTGTAAGTGTTTAGCGGACTTAAAGGTTCCAGATGGTTATTCTTCAAACTTTAGGAATCTTGTTTCAATGGAGGACTTAAAGATGGTAGGATTGAAATCTCATGATTGTCATACATTGATGCAACAACTCTTGCCTCTTGCAATTCGTGCAATCCTTCCTAAACATGTGAGACATGCAATTGCAAGACTTTGTTTTTTCTTCAATGCAATTTGCAAGAAGTCTATCATTGTTGCTGAATTGGAAAATATTCAAAATGATCTTGTCGAAACTTTGTGCCTTTTAGAGAAATTCTTTCCACCATCATTTTTTGATGTAATGGTTCATCTAACTGTACATTTGGTTCGAGAGGTAAGATTGTGTGGACCAGTACATTTCAGGTGGATGTACCCGTTTGAGAGGTACATGAAAGTATTGAAAAGTTATGTTCGAAACAAAAATCGACCAGAAGGTTGTATTGCCGAGGGTTACATATGTGAAGAAGTGATTGAGTTTTGTAGTGAATTTCAGAGAGGATTAGATGCAGTTGGAAACCCAATTGGTAGATATCAAAAGTTAAATGATAAGGATGATGTTGGCGCCCCATTTAAAGGTGGAAAAAATCAATCAATTGATCAACAACTTTGGGAGCAAGTTCATAGATATATACTTTTGAATACACCAGAAGTGGAACCGTATGTCAGGTGCGTATATACATGTTAATGTATAAAATAGTTGATATATATTTTTAATATATATATATATATATATATCAACATGTATAATTTAGTTGATATTTTGAATATATTAATAGGCATCGATAAGTTCATATGTTGGATATATTTTTATTAATTACAACAACTTTTATTTGTTTTAGTATTCATTTTGAAGTCTTGAAGTCAAGCAAAAAAAATCGAGGAAAAAAAGCAAAATGGTTTCAAGACGAACACAAACGTACATTTCCGTACTGGTTACGTGATAAGGTATGGGAAAGTTAAATATTCAATATATAATATAATTGTTTTAGCTTTAAATTTTCATATTTTTCTATTGACTAGATTGCACAAGAGCGAAGTCAACCTAACCACACAGTGTCTGAAACATTACGATGGTTAGCCCATGGTCCGCAATGGGTGGTAACGAAACATGAAGGATATGTCATTAGAGGGGTTAGATTCAACACTCTAAATATGGATAATAAGAGGGTCACCCAGAATAGTGGTGTCAAAGTTATTGCCAAAAGTGAGCATTTTGCTAGTGCTAAGGATAATAACCCAATTTTAGCCGAGATGACATACTATGGGATCATAAGAGAGATTTGGGACGTCGATTACACTATGTTTCGAATTCCAGTGTTCAAGTGTGATTGGGTTGACAGCAGTGGTGTGAAAGTTGATGAGATGGGGTTTACATGTGTTAACTTTAGTAAAATTGGATATAAATCTGACCCATTCATCATGGCTTTACAAGTTCAACAAATATTTTATGTTGAAGATCAACTTGACTCGAGATGGTCTATTGTTTTAACTCCACCACGACATTGTACTTTGGTTGAAGAAGAATTGGTTGAAGAAGATGTTCTTGGCGATACTACAATGGCTCACAATCCATTTGCCATACAATTGCCAAGTGTTGATGAAAATGATAATGAGGATGAATGTGAGAGTGGCTATGTTCGTAATGACTGTGAGGGGATATGGATAAACAATATCTTCTAAATAAATTGGTACGTATATTTATTAACTTATAATTATATTTTAAGTAATATTTATTTATTCATTGTGTGTTTTTTTCTTATGTGTTATCCACTTTAATTAGGAGAATATGTGCCACGCCAAACCTTAAGAAGGTAAATATTCATTAAATTTTCGTTTGCCAAATTACAATTTAATTTATTAATTATGATTAAGTTTTTATTAATTTATTTTGCGTCAGTGCTAACAAAATTTTTTATTTTTCCATATGCAGTATGAGGGCGTAATATCGTCAACTAGAGTACATCAACTTCCATCTCAATAAGTATGCATATGTATGTCAATGAGATGATATTTAATTATATTGATTATTGTTTTGTTATGAACAAGTATTTATTTTAAATTTTATATTTTAATTATTTTGGACGAAGTTAGTTTGGGTTTTTTGCTATTATAATTAATTTTATATTTTAATAAATTTTTATGAAGATAAATCTAAAAAATAAAAGAAATGGCGGTTTATGAATATAACTAAAAGTCGCCTAAAATATATAACGACATATAATAAGATCAATTTGGCGACTCATATAATTTTTAGCGACATAAATATATAGTTGTATACGTCGCTAAATAGGTCAAAGAGTCGCTAAAAATTAATAAATATGCGACTCTTATAATATGTCGCTAAAATATAAACGGTCGCTAATATGGCGACACTAAAAACTCCTCGCTAATTGTTACGGGTCGTTAAAAAACCGATCCACAAAATTTGTCGCTAAACCTAATACGTCGCTACATAGATGCAAAACGGCGTCGCTAAAAATTCATGAGACGCTATTTTAGAGACACTAAAAAATAGTCGCTAAAAATATAACGTCGTTAAAAGAGAGACTCAAATAATGCGTCGCAAAAATTAAAGTGTCGCTAAATAGGCGACAAACAAAATATGTCGCAAAAAATAAAGTGTCGCTAAATAGGCGACAAACAAAATGTGTCGCAAAAACTAAAGAGTCGCTAAATAGGCGACAAACAAAATGTGTCGCCAAAACTAAAGCGTTGCTAAATAGGCGACAAACAAAATGTGTCGCTAAAAATGAATGAGTCGCTATTCAGGAAGAATTTTTAGCGACATAATTATTTGGCGACTAATCACACAACTGTCGCTAAAAATTTATTAGCGACTTTATTATAAAGAGTCGCTATTTTATTAGTCGCTATAAGTACATCACTGTATGAGTCGCTAAAAATATAATGTGCGTCGCTAAAATGTATTATTAGGCGACTGTTATTATACGTCGCCTGTTATCTTATATATTTCGCGACAAGACATTTGGCGACTCAGTCAAATGTGTCGCTGTTTATTTAGTGCGACGCAGTACTTGCGTCGTGTATCAGCTCGATTCTAGTAGTGTTATACATATTTGATATGTTATAATTGGAGGACTTTGGATTTGTTGATCCATTCTTGTAAGAAAGAGGGGTATCACACGAGATCGTGTCTACTGGACTTGACAAACAGAATTACTCCTTCTCCACCATCATTCTATTGATTTCACTGACGAAATATCGTATAAAAGTCTTTAATTTTTTCAAGGAAACAAAGACATTACCAGAAAGCTCCTCAAAGGGGGAGAGAGAGAGTTACTCTTCTAAATTTTGAAGGACGATGCAAGTTAAGATGAGGTGATACGCCTAATTTTGACCATTTTTTTAACCTTTTATGCTATTATACAGGAGTAAGCCTATTATCCATTCAATTTGTAAAACATAGTTCTGACACTCTTTTCACTTATAGACAATAAAAAAAAAAAAATTGTAAATATTAGAATTAATTTTTTTTCCCTTTCTTTGGAGACTGATGGGATTTGGAAGAGGGTTCTATTATATAGAAACAACAATGACAAAAGAATGACTTATTTGACCAATTAAGGGTTGCAACTTGTTTCCTTTCCCAATTTATTATCAAACCACCTATTAGATTCCTTTTATGTAAAAATGACATATGTATTGATGTGAAAATGACATATGTATGGATGCAATTATATATATATATATATATATATGTACATAAAAGAGGAGACTACGATGCAATGTGTTCACATATAGACTCACACCAAAGTCGACACGTTTTAAAAAAGACATCGGCTTTGCTGTGTACAGCTGTATACACAGCAAAACCGATGTCTTTTTTAAAAAGCGTCGGCTTTGGTGTGGGTCCGCATGTTGATGGACTGCACTATAGCCTTTTTCCATACATAAATATACTATATATATATAATTCATGACCAAACCAAAAAGGTTTTCTTAGATGTATCATGAAACTACAAAGACATGAAGTGTACTTCCAAGGGTCCTTTCAGAATTTGGTGCAATGTTATCAACTAAGAAAGCCAAGAGCCTCTTTTTCAAATCGAAGGTGAAAAATCAGGTTTTACGGCATATTATATTGTTAAATCTATTACACATTCTTTGTACGATAGTGGATCAAAAAAAAAAAAAAAAATTGATCCGTCCAACACTTAAGCTTGGCAGTTCCTTGTAGCCAGAATGGCATCCTCCACGGAATGATCCAACTTCTACTTAATTTTAGTCCCTCCAAGCACCAAAAGAAAAATAAAAATAAAAATGAAAGTTTATTTTACCAGCACCATCTAAGGATGTTGCCAGAGAGAGTAAAGTTAAAATACATGATGATAAATAATCTAAACTTGTATGTACTATTTCGCCTTTCCTTATATTAGACTTTATGAATCCAAATAGATGACTATCCAAGCAAGTTTATTTTACCAGCACCATCTAAGGATGTTGCCAGAGAGAGTAAAGTTACAATACATGATGATAAATAATCTAAACTTGTATTTACTATTTCGCCTTTCCTTACATTAGAATTTATGAATCCAAATAGGCTTACTTTCATTGATGTTATTTGGTTCATTTGGTCAGTTGGTAGCTCATTTTATTTTGTTGGAGTTGATGATAAAGCCAGCCAACAACACACTTTTCATCATGTAACATCTTCAACCATATTCAATGTTTATTTGGCATGGCATTATTCTTGACCAAAAAATAAAATAAAATTTAGAATTCTATTTACTTATGTAACAAGTTGATATAAAAACTCACAACTCCTTACCAAGATAAGATCAGGCAGATAATTTTTTTAATTTTTAATTTTTAATTATGTTATTTTATTTATATATATACACTTTTTTTTTTTTTCCCTATTTTACTATTTTGCAAGTGAGTTTCAACCGGGTTATGCCATCATAATTGAAATCTAGATTCAGCATGTGGACTCTGTTTGGCCTTCAAATTATCATGTGAGATAGCAGTCATATGTGAATTGAGTCAAACAATTATCAACATCATGATGATAGCTAGAGTTCTGTTTGGAATATGGTTCAACTTTCATTTCACATCACACTGTTTTTGTGGGGATTCAAAAGTGTTTTTGAAGTATGTGATTTTCCTTTATGTGCAACTCGTTTGTATTTAAATTTTAATAGTGAATTGATTAGTTAAATTTTTTTCCTTAATTCTCTCAATTTAAGCTATCCCTTGGAGTTTATTCGGAAAAAAAAGGGAAAAAAGAAAAGTTGTCCCTTGGAGATGTGCATCGGCATATTATCTACTAACGGTGAAGAATGAACTAACCAACGTTGAAGATTGAATTAGGTGTTATCTCTAAAAGGACTGCAACGAGTAAGGATATTGTACTTACATTTTTCGTACCGGACATGTGCTTGACGTTCTTTACATCTTGTAGATTGTTGGCTAAGGGTAATAATACCCATTTCAAATTTATAAGTATTATGTCACTGATATTCTCTGTTGAAGTCGACATATTTCTTTAGAACATGACTTCAACTTCACCATAGAGAAACAAGTTCAATTAAATCCATTCTGCTGCAACTAGGGCACCAAAGGTATATCAACAAGGTTCTGATTATGTAATTCCTTAATCTACTTGTTTTTGCATGATAAATGTTCATTTTATGCTTGCATAGATATAAGATTTACCCAGTTATTCTGCATGCTGCCTTGATTTCTGATGTTTATTGTGTTGTTCATTGCTGATACAAGAATGGATAGTTCAATTAAGTTGGAAGGAGAGTAATTGCCAAGACAATTGATGGAACCGTCCTAATCATGCAGCTCAATCCAGAGCCTTACCAGAAAGAGTTGTGATTTGCAAAATCAAACATTTTAAAACCTCACCAGTAATCTCTACAAGAGCAGCAGCCATGCTTAAAGTGATGGAACCTATGAATATCTCTCAGAATTATTTCCCTACCCAAAAGCTGAGAAGTATACTTCGCAAAGTTATGACAGTCAGTACAAACTCGTAGATTCTTCATTATCGTAATTGGAGTTCGAAATCCAGTGCTAACGATTCCATAAGCAATTGCAAGCTTTTCACTGTGATGGCTAAGAACTAGTTCTCCTTGTTCTTCTTCTACATCCTGCATTACAAGTTTCACATCGGCTGAATAGCCAATTTCCTTCAATCTTCCAATCAGTTCATCCAAGTATGAATATATCTGCATTATTTGTGGATGGGTTCTATCCCCCATGACAAAGGTGTGGACTTGATTTTTCAGTTCAATCCAAGATTGGCCAGGAGGTTTGTTTATTCTTCTCTGTTGCATCAAGCTCCTTACTTTAGCTGCCTCATCCCATCTTTGTTCTGTAGAGCAAATGTTTGATAACAAAACATAAGATCCCGCATCAGATGGTTCAAGTTGAAGTAGCTTATCTGAAACCCACTTTCCCATCTCTATATTTTTGTGAAGCCAACAAGAAGATAGAAATGACTTCCAAACTGAACTCAAGTGAGAGATACCATTTTTATCAATGAATTCCTTTGTCTCATTCAAGCGACCAGCTCGACCATACAGATCAACCATACATGTTAAATGTTCAACTGAAGGATTGAAGCCATAAACTTCTTCCATTAAGCTGAAATATTTGCAGCCTTCTTCAAGCAGTCCTGCATGGTTGCATGCAGTCAAAACCATTAGAAAAGAAATTTTGTTTGGTTTAGTTCCCTCTTTTATCATGAGTTCAAAAAGTTGAACAGCCTCCTTCCCTTGCCCATTTAAAGCACAAGCAGAAATCATTGAAGTCCATAACACAACATTTGGGTTGGTGGTTTGTTTGAAAACCATCCGTGCATCATCCAGGCTTCCACATTTAGAATACATATCAGTTAAAGAGGAACCTAAGTGAACATCAATATTGTGTCCAATTTTCTGAATATATGCATGGACCTGTTGACTGATTTTCAGAATCCCAATGTTAGCACATGCAGAAGCAATGCTAGTGACGGTAAATTTGTCTACCCATACCCGTTCACTAATCATATAGATAAAAGTTTGTAAAGCATTTTCATACTCATGATTACAAACATACCCTGAAATCAAAGAACTCCATGATATAATTTCTGTCATTGCTTCATCATCAGGAAACTTCGACCTTCTTGTTCCAAAGTGAAACTGAGGTGTTTTTCTCAATATTAGCGATGCCTTGTGCATTTTTCCACATTTGCCATACATATCTATGAGTGAACTCCTAATAAATCCTTCATTGTGAATGCCTAACCTAAGAACAAAGCCATGAACTTGCCTTCCTAGTTCCAAAAGCAATAAAGAAGAAGCCAAAACCAAAGCCACAGAGAAAGTGACTTTATCGAATGCAGGTCCAACTTTCACCATCTCATATAGTAGCTCCAATGCAGTTCTTTCATAGCCATTTTGTATTAGCCCATCTATAATCGTATTCCAACTAGCAACATCTTTTAAGAGTAACTTTCTGAACAAATCAAGTGCTTTTTCCATATATCCAACACGCATATATGCACCAATCATTATATTCCATGTAACTGTGTCTTTATTTTCCATCGTTTCGAATAACTTTTCTGCATAATGGAAGTCACCGCATTTCATGTAGACATCAAGAACAGAGTTCTCCAACACGACATCTAAATAAATCCCGTTTACCAGTATCCAACTATGAATTCCCTTAGCCATCTTAAGCTCACCCACACTAGAACAACATCTCAAAACAGCAGATAATGTATATTGGTTCGGATAAACACCTTCTACTTGCATTTCCCTAAAGAGTTCCATCACCATTCTGAGATACCCAATTCGTGCCAAACCAGAAATAAGTATGGTCCAGGTGCGGACATCGCTGTCGGGTAATTCATCAAACACCTTGTATGCACAATCCAGGTTCTCAGACTTCACATAACAGTCCAGAATATAATTCCCCACGTTCAAACTTCGAAAAGTTCCATTCTTCAAGACTTGGGCATGAAGGGTTTGAGGAGGTGAGTTAAAAGGGGAGCCATTTACTGTCGAAGAGTGGTAGCAGAAGAAGTTGAAGCCATGGAAATCAAACCGTTTGGTGTTTGTGACATTAACAGTGGCTGCAGTAAGCTGAAGGAGAAAATGGGTATTCTTCAAAAGGGTAGCAGTGATGAAGCTTCTGGTGCTCAGACTACTCCATCTCATTTTACCTCCTCTATCTGTAACTACGAGTGAACTGGAATATCACGTTGCTAATGTTAAACAGGTCCCTTCTGAGTAACAATAAAAAGTCAACATTTTGAATATTAAAATATAGTGTTGAACTGATTTGACTTGCCACGGAGCCATTTTTCTGGTAATTTCGGACATATTATATATATATATATATATATTTGGGTGAATTTATGCGTCTCCCAATTTTTATTCAATAAATAATCCATCTAAACTTGTTGGTTTAACTTTGAAAACAGGGGATGATTGACCCCAAAAAAAAAACAACTTTGAAAGCAGGGGCTTTTATTGCAACACATTGAGGTATGAAATGAATAACAATTTAATGATAATTCATACCCATATAGTTCCCTTTCTATTGTATGACTAAAATTAGCCACATGACATTATGGTATTAAGTAAAAAATCCATCTTTTCAAGAGATGTTAAAATCTGTCTATCAATAAGGAGAGGGAGAGATACAGTATGCATTACTATTATTCAAAATAGAGATTATTTAGAGAGAGAGAGAGAGAGAGAGAGAGGTAGTCTATTGTAGTCCATTTATTTTTCTTCCTTTCTTTTGCCAAGTGTTGTTCTGCTTCAAATTCGTCATCCATGGCTACCGGTAAATGAAGTTCATAGTACTAGTAGCAGACGTGTATCCTCCATCAACAACAAGATTATGAGCAGTAACGAATCCAGATTCTTCATCACTAGCCAAGAACAATGCTGCTTGAGCCACATCCTCGGCAAATCCTCCTCTTCCTCTCAGCAAACTCCCTTTCTCACCTACAATCCTACCCACCTCTTCGGCTTTCATATCTTCTTTCCCAAGGTACTTCCTGTACGCATCCACGAGCATCTCCGAAGGAACCCCATGTGGAGAAATGCAGTTCACTCGTATCCCATACATTCCCAGCTCGCAAGCAGCGCTTCTCATCAACCCATTAATGGCTTCCTTCGACAACGAGTACGCGTGTGAACCAAGCCCACCCATGATCGCAGCCGAGCTCGATGTGCAGATTATGCTTCCGGATTTTCTCCCTCCTTCGATCATGGCTTTCGCGGCGTATTTGATTCCGTGCAGAACGCCGTGGACGTTGACTGAGATCAGGTGCTTTACCTGTTCCATGTCCATGGTTGTTATGCTCCCTCCGGGACCTGAAATCCCGGCGTTGTTGAACATGATGTCTAGCTGGCCTTTCCAACGGATTGCGAGCTCGATGGCCGATTCCACGTCGGTTTCCTTCGACACGTCGCAGTGTATGTAGCGGCCGCTGATGGTGTCCGCGAGTTCGGCTCCGATGTCGTCTAGTAAGTCGGCGATGACGACGTGGGCGCCATTTTTGGCGAATGCTTTGGCTGTTGCGGCGCCGATTCCTCTTGATCCGCCGGTTATGACTGCGACTTTGCCGGCCAATCTGGCAAAGTAAAGCAGAGATCAGGTATAATTTGCTTATGCATTCCATGTGAATGAAAAATTTTGCTTCGATAGAACTTCGCTTGAAAAGTGACGACTAATTTCGGGAACCCAATTACGATTTCTAGAATTGTACGGTAAACTTGTGACCTTTTTCTTTTTACATTTTCTTTTTCTTTTAGTAAAAGTTTAGCTAGAAAAATGCTGCTTTCTAAAGATTTTCTGATAGGTTTTTATCATCATCATCATCCTCATCATCATTATTATTATTATTTTTGATTTGGCCTTTTGTTTTTAGTTCAATCATACCAAATTCTGGAAAAAGATGACAACTTTGCAAAACATTGACTAAATTAATGATCTATTTATGAGATTAGTTATTGATGGAAGATACCTCTTAGCAGAGAACCCCTGAAGCTGTGCTCCGTCATGCAAATGAGTAGGTGCTGGCTCCATTAGATGTTCCTGACCAGTATTCATTAGCGTTGAAAGTAGGCATTATATATTACTGCAGTAGATAAAATGCCATAACGTTTTTGTTAAGATTGGGGTAAAATGTTGAAAGATGAAGGGTGCTCTTTAGAAAGGTTGGTAATCTAATCTTCACACTCTTCTCATTGCTTACAACTACTTCTAAACCATAACCTGATGGGCCAATCCCAGACAAAATGACTTCTGTTATGTCGTCTGTTTTCTTTTCATTTTCAGTCTTGGTTTATCATTGAGACACACGTGTAAGCCCTAGTCTTTTGAAGGTTTGATTGTGGGCTAATTTCAATCTGTTTCAACTTATTGTGCTTATTCATACAAACTACAAAATGTTTTAGACCCAATAAATTAATTGATGTAACTTGAACAAAGCTACTTTAGCACTAGATCAATAGTGTTCTTTCACTCCTTTAAGATATATGCGAAAATAAAAGAAAAAATAAAAATTGCTTAATCTATATATCTCTCTCTATATATTGATTACTTGGGGACAATTTATTTATTCTTCCTTCCTGGAAGATACCAGGACAAAGTGGCCAGCTTTTAATGCTTTGACTTGTGAGTTTTGTCTTTGGACATGGCGTATGGTTCTATTTTCTTAGAATTCTAATATCCATGGTCTCTCTCCTCATACTAAACGCATATGGCCAACTAAGAAAGCCTCTGCCTTTCCATGCTTTTGCTTCTGTTTTTGAGAGTGGGATTTGAAGGGTCTGATCAAAATGACTTCCTCTTCTTCTTCATCTGCTATACACCATCAAGACAAGTATGATCTTTTTCCTGGTTACAGAGGAGTGGATACCAGTGAGAATATTATCAGCCATCTCCATGCTGCTTTACTTTGCTAGAAAATCCGTACGTTCATGGATCACAGACTTGAGAGAGTAGAAGAAATTTCACTTGCACTGCATAGAGCAATTCAGGTGTCAAAGGTTTCAGTGATCATTTTCTCGGAAAATTATGCTTCTTCCACATCGTGCTTGAATGAATTCGTCCAAACAATAAAATGCAAACGAAGAAATGGGCAGTTTGTTATACCAGTTTTCTACTGCATAGACCCATCTTATGTACGCAAACAACAAGGGACTTATGCAGTTGCATTTGCTATGCTTGAACAACATTTCAGAGACAGGATCCACAAGGTTCAGGAGTGGAGAGCTGCTTTGACGGAAGCAACCAATCTTTCTGGTTTTGATTCATGGGTCATCAGGTAACTTTAAATTTTCTTTCTATTTAATTGGTTAATGAAGAAAATTTCATTGGCTGCTTATAATATTCTTCTTGACTTTCTTTTCTTGTTTTGTTTCACAATTGAGAAAATCTCATTGCTCTTAATCAAGCAGGTCCTGTTCTTCTGAGTACTGTTTTTACTTACCATCATGCTAGGCCTGAGTCCAAGTTGGTTGAGGCAATTGTGGAAGACGTTTTGAGGAAGTTGAATCATATATCAACTAGTGATTTAAAAGGTTTAGTTGACGGATTGAGAAAATTGAGTCGTTACTATGCATTGGTTTACTTATTGTTTGCATGGTAGGTATTTGGGGCATGGGTGGTATTGGTAAGGCCACCCTTGCCAGGGTTATATAAAATGAACTCTATTCTCAATTCGAAGGTGGTTACTTTCTTGCAAATATAAGGGAAGAATCAGAAAGACATGGATTAAATCATTTAGGAAACAAACTTGTTTTGGGATTGTTGGAGGAAGCATATCTATATATGGGCAGTCCATTTGATGGGTCAAAGTTTGTTAAGAATCAGCTCTGCTGCACAAAAGGTCATTATTGCTCTTGATGATGTCAATACTGCATTCCAGTTAGAGTAGTTAGCTGGAAAGCATGATCAATTTGGTCCCAGAAGTAGAATTATTGTAACAACTAGAGATATGCAAGTGCTTAGGAAGGGAGCTTGTGAAGTTTATGAGGTCGAGCAGTTAAATTACAATGAAGATCTTGCACTCTTTCATTCTAATTCTCTGGGAAATAACTCTCCTACAACTGTTTATATAGGGATGTCAAAACAGATGGTGGCTTATGTAAATGGTCTTCCATTAGCTATAAAAGTTTTCAATTCTTTTCTTTATTCCAAGAGCAAAGAAGAATGGAAAAGTGCATTAAATAAACTTCCAATGGTCCCCATCATGGAAATTCAAAATGTATTGAACTTAAGTTACAAGGGACTAGATGATAGAGAGAAGGATATATTTCTTGATATTGCGTGTTTTTTTAAAGGGGATAAAAGATTACGTGGAAAGAATGCTGAATGCGTGCCGTTTGTTTGCAGATATAGGAATAAGAGTTCTTGTTGATAAGTCTCTTATAATTATTCTAGATAATGAGATATGCATGCGCATCTTGCTAAAAGAGATGGGTCAGGAAATTATTCGTCAAGAATCTGTTAATGAGCCTGGAAATGGCAGTAGGTTGTGTATTGCTGTAGATGTTGATTTGCTTTCAATTTGTCTAAGATTTGCATGAACTTCCTAAAAAGATTTTCCTTGTATCAAACTTCTTTTGAACTTGATATATATGTTCCATTTTATGCATATGTAGTTTTTACTAAATTTTTTAATTACACACTTTTTGTATTTTTTCTTCGTGGTCAGGAAACTGTGCCAGTTAAAGGAATATTTCTAGACATGTTGAAGCTTGACATAGAGCTGTATTTGAGTCCTGGAGCCTTCTTAGAGATGTATAATTTAAGTTGCTAAAAATTTACAATTCCTACTTCGTGGACAAGAGCAAGATATACTTTCCCCAAGGACTTCAGTTTCTTCCAGATGCCTTAAGATATTTCCGTTGGGATGGATATCGATTCAAACTTTTGCCCTCTAATTTTCTTCCGAGGAATCTTGTTGAATGTCATATGCGTAATAGTCAGGTTAAGCAACTTTGGAGTGGAGTCCAGGTATGCTTTAGTTTTGTTATATCAAGTACATTCTGTCAAGTAAATGCTTATATGTTTTTGTCATTTCTTTTCTGTCATAGAGTCTTCATAACTTAAAAAAAGATCAATCTTAGCTACTTCAAGAACCTGACTCAAGTCCCATCTTTCTTGGGCTCCGAATCTGGAGAGTATAGTTCTAGAACACTGCATAAGTTTATTTTGAGTTCCTTCATGTTTTCAAAATCTCAATAAACTTGCTTTTCTGAACATGAGAGGTTGTGGCAAGCTTTAAAAACTTCCAGAGATTTCAGGGAATATTAAATACTTAGATTTATGTGAAACTGCGGTAGAAAAGTTTCCTTCATCAATTTAGTCTCTTAACGAACTGGCAAATTGATGCTTGACAAATGTATGTGTCCTGCAAATCTCCCAACCAGTACTTATAATCTGAAGTCCCTGAAAGGGCTTTCTCTATATGAATGCACATCCCTTGATAAGTTTCCAGACCTTCCAAGGAGCATAATATGGTTAAATTTGAGTGGGACAGCAATAGAAACAGTGTCCTTATCAATTGTCTCTCTTGTTTCCGTACATTTGACATGAGTTGTTGCAAAAGTGTAGAAAATCTCTCAACCAGCATTTGTCAATTGAAATCTCTTGAGCATCTTTATCTCTCTGGTTGCTCAAAATTTCACAACTTCCCAGAAATCTTAAAGCCTATGGAGAGGCTAAGTTTCTTGGTTTACATGGAACAGCTATTAAAATAATACCTTCCTCCATCGAAGATCTAATTAGTCTGAATTATTTAAATTTGAGTAGGTGCAAAAACGTTGAGTTTATCCCAAATAAAAGCTATAATACGCATGGTCTTCACCTTGATCTTTCTGACTGTCCAAAATTTAAAAGTTTCCTCCTGTTTACGGAATGTGCTTTTTGGAAGAACTCAATTTCAGTGAATGTGATAGACTACAACTTCCTGATTGCATTAGCTGCTTATATGCATTGTGAGTTCTAAAACTAAGTGGAAGCAATATGGAGAGCTGATCTACAAGTATCAAGCATCTTTCTCACCTATCTCACCTAGACTTAACCGAATGCAAGAAACCTTAAATCTTTTACCAGAGCGTCCACCATTTCTAGAACTGCTAGAAGCTGATGATTGCATATCACTGGAGACTGTCTCAAGTTCAAGGACTGAACTCACACAAGGTTGGTCTCGATATAATCTTCCTAGGGAGGAATTTAAATACTGTAATTGCCTCAAATTGGATCAGACTGCAAGAACCAACGTAATGGCCGACGCACAGCTAAGAATTCTGCATTTATGTGTATGTTAATCTCTTATTCTCTCCCATTAAAAATTTGAGTAGATGAATTTCTCTGCCCAATATCTAACTGGTAATTTTTTCTTGGTGCAGATATATGGTTTTTATGCAAGGGCTTCTATCAGTATTTGTCATTCAGGAAATCAAATTCCAGAGTGGTTCAACTATCAAGCTGTGGGTTCTTTAATAAAGATAAAGCTTCCTAGGGGTTGGTATAATAGTAGCTTCTTGGGTTTTGCTGTGTCTGCTTTTGTCGGCTTTTTGGTGGACTTTCATTTCTTCTGTAACTTGGAATTTCAATGTGAATCTCATTTTAAAACCAGCGATGGTGAAAGCTATAAATGTGTCTGCACTCTGACCTCACATTGGACTATTCAAACCACATATTTCAGTGTTATGATTGCGATTTCGGTCTTAATCTTGTAAAAGAAAGAGATGATGCATGTTGGCCCACCTCTTTTTTCTACGACGTTTCTGAGTTTGAGTTTGAGTCGTATCCTACAAATTATGGTGACCATTTGGATGTGAAGAAATGTAGGATCCAACTGCTATATGCCCAAGATGGAGAAAAAATAACCAGATGTGGAATGCTACCAAAAGTATGAAACCAGGGGAATTACTGAAACTGATCGCTCTTATGAGGAAGAAGAAGATGATGAAAAAGAATGGAGCCAAAAGCATAGATATTAACAGAACATGGGTTCTTTTTCTGATCTCCCTGATTGTATGACCTGAAATAGCAGTCTGTTGTAAACAGATTGAGCTTGTGTACTACTAATCCAAATAAGGATATTATTGACTGGCTTCGCTACAAATTGAAATGTAGATACTGAGAGTGAAAAAAAAAAAAAAAAAGTTTATGAAAGGTATAGATATAACTGAGTCTAATATTTCATTAGACTAACATTTTTTTTAACATGCTAGTAGGATACAATTATGCCAGTTGGATGCAGGTCTTCCACATTGAGCGAACAAAGCAAATATGTATATGAGAAAAATACCTCGTAGAAACCTCACAATTTTCTTTCCCTCATTGAAAACTTATATATGTAATAATATATTTTGTCATTTATTTTATTTTTGGTGAATAAAAATATAATTTAGTACGCGTATTCAAGTATTCACAAGAAAAAGTATATATATATATATATATACACACACACTATTAATCTTATTTAAATATGTAATTCCTTCCTGCAAAATGCCGGGAAACTATGGGCAACAGAAAACTGCTTCTCTCTCAAAAGTCACAACTTTGACTTTTGTTTTGTCGAAGGGAGCTGCTCCATTTTCTTATCGACTTGATCTTCGCCATCTCTGCATTTCCATGTTTTTGACTTTATGTGGGAGTGTGGTTTGAAGGATCTGCTCAAAATGGCTTCATCTTCATCCTCATCTTCTTCTTCTAGTTCATCTGCTATGGTCATTCAAGACAGGTACGATGTGTTTCTTAGTTTCAGAGGTTATGACACACGCACTAATTTTGTCAGCCATCTCCACGATGCTTTACTTCGAAACCAAATCCAGACCTACATGGATCACAGACTTCCTAGAGGAGAAGATATTTCACCTGCACTTTGCAGAGCAATCCAGGAGTCTAAGATTTCCCTGATTGTTTTCTCGGAAAACTTTGCCTTTTCAACATGGTGCTTGGATGAGCTCGTCCACATACTCCAATGCAAAACAAGAAATGGGCAGCTTGTTATACCTGTTTTCTATCAAGTTGACCCATCACATGTGCGGAAGCAAGAAGGGATTTATGCAGCGGCTTTTGCTAAGCATGAAGAACGGTTCAGGGACAGGATGAGCAAGGTTCAACACTGGAGGTTTGTTTTGACTGAAGCAGCCAATCTCTCTGGTTGGGATTCACAGGTCATCAGGTAAATTTTGTGCTTAATTGATTGATTGACTTTGTTTGATTGATTAAACTTTAATTGAGTTCTTTTATTTTTATTTTTTTTATTATATTATAATTCTTTTCGTGGTTTACAATTTGAGAGAAATCTCATTGTTCTATATTGAGCCAGATCTGTTCTTCTTAATAAATTAATTTTTTTATTTTTATTTTTTTTTCCTTTATATGCTAGGCCTGACTCCAAGTTGGTTGATGCAATTGTGAAAGACATTTTGAGGAAATTGAATCATATATCATCAAGTGATCTGAGGGGTCTGGTTGGAATTGGAAAAAGGATTGAGAAAATCGAATCATTATTGTGCATTGACTCACTAGATGTTTGCATGGTAGGTGTTTGGGGTATGGGTGGTATTGGTAAAACCACCCTTGCTGGTGTTGTGTTTAACAGGCTCTATTCTCAATTTGAAGGTGGTTATTTTCTTGCAAATATAAGGGAAGAATCTGACAGACATGGATTAAATCATTTAGGGAATAAACTTCTTTCCGGATTATTAGAGGAAGCCTATCTTGATAGGGGCACTCCATTTGTGGTTTCAAATTTTGTTAAGAATCAACTCTGCCGTAAAAGGGTCCTAGTTGTTCTTGATGATGTGAATAATTCAAGCCAATTAGAATATTTAGCTGGAGACCATGATCAATTAGGTCCTGGAAGCAGAATCATCGTAACAACTAGAGATAAACAAGTGCTTAGTGATAGAGTTCAAGCAATTTATGAGGTTGAGAAATTAGATTGTGACGAAGCTCTTGAGCTCTTCCATTTTAAGGCTCAGAGAAACAACTCTCTGGCAACTAACTATATAGAGATGTCAAATCAGGTGGTAGCTTATGCAAATGGTGTCCCATTGGCTCTTAAAGTTTTGGGTTCTTTCCTTTGTTCCAAGAGCAAAGAAGAATGGGAAAGTGAATTATGTAAACTGAAAGTAGTTCCTAACATGGAAATTCAGAATGTTTTGAGACTTAGCTATGAGGGACTGGATGATAGAGAGAAGGAGATATTTCTTGATATTGCTTGTTTCTTTAAAGGGGATGATAGAGATGATGTGCAAAGCATACTAAATGCTTGCGGTTTCTTTGCAGATATTGGAATACGAGTTCTCATTGATAAATCTCTTATAACTATCATGGATAATAAACTATGGATGCATGACTTGTTGCAAGAGATGGGGAAGGAGATTATCCGTCAACAATCCATAAAAGATCCCGGAAATCGCAGTAGGTTGTGGAATGATGATGTCTATCACTTATTGGAAAATAATACGGTAAGAGCCAAATGCATTAACTTTTTTTATTTTTTTATTTTTAAATTGCATGAACTTTTTATAATCTCCAACCATGTAAATACATATATAGTTTTTACTAGATCTTGTATATCATGAAGTTTTCTATTTTGTTTGTCATTGTCAGGGAAGTGCAACAGTTGAAGGCATATCCCTAGACATGTCTAAGCTCGACAAAGATGTATATGCGAGTCCTGCCACCTTCTTAAAGATGAAAAATTTAAGATTGCTCAAAATTTATAGTTCCTTCTCGATGGACAAACACAAAATACACTTTCCTCAAGGACTTCAGTTTCTTCCTGATGCACTAAGATATCTCCATTGGGATGGATATCCCTTGAAAGGTTTTCCATCAAATTTTGTTGCAATGAATCTTGTTGAACTTCGTATGCACAAAAGTCGGGCTAAAAAACTTTGGAGTGGAGTCCTGGTATGCTTTAATTTTAATTTTATTTTGGTTTTGGTACAATGTAGGTAAAGTAAATGCTAAGATGTTTTGTCATTTCATTTTGTAACAGAATCTTGATAACATGAAAAAGATTGATCTTAGTTACTCCAAGCATCTTACTGAAATCCCAGATCTCTCTCGGGCTCCAAATCTTGAGAGTTTAAATCTGGACCACTGTAAAAGTTTGGTCCGAGTTCCTTCTTGTTTTCAAAATCTTGACAAACTGGTTTTCCTGCGCATGAGAAGTTGTCGAAATCTTAAAACTCTTCCAGAGGTACCAGGGAATATGAAGTACATTGATTTCTGTAAGACTGCTGCAAAAAAACTTCCCTCATCAATTTGGTCTCTCAACCAACTTGAGACATTGATGCTTGACGACTGCAAGTATCTTAATTATCTCCCAACCAATGCTTGTAAACTAAAGTCCCTGAAAAGGCTTTCTCTAGTTTGTTGCCCATCTCTTCAAAAGTTCCAAGACCTTCCAAGAAATATAACATGGTTAGATTTGAGCCATACAGCGATAGAAATGGTTCCTTCATCAATTGAGTGTCTCTCTCATCTTTTTATATTGGACATGAGATCTTGTGAAAGGCTTGAGGGTCTCCCAACCACTATTTGTAAGTTGAAATCTCTTAACCGTCTATACCTTTCTCATTGCTCAAAATTCAAAAACTTCCCAGAAATCTTGGAGCCCATGGAGCAGTTACGGTATCTTGATTTAAGTAGAACAGCTATTGAAGAAATACCCTCCTCCATTGAAAATCTAATTAGACTTGGGGAATTAAGGTTGGATAGGTGTCTAAACCTTGAGGTTGTTCCGAACAACATCTACAATATACAACATCTTCAACTTGGACTTTCTGGCTGTTCAAAATTTAATAAGTTTCCTCCCCTTTCTGGAACATGTTCTTTGGATGAACTAGATTTTAGTGGCTGCAATAGATTACAAGTTCCTGATGGTCTTGGCTGCTTATCCTCATTACGAATTTTAAATCTTAGTGGAAGTAAAATTGAGAGCTTGCCTACAAGCATCAAGTATCTTTCTCAGCTGTCTCACCTTGACTTGAGCAAATGTGAGAACCTAAAATCTTTGCCAGGGCTTCCACCATTTCTACAACTTCTAGAAGCACATGACTGCACATCATTGGAGACTGTATCAATTTCAAGAACTGAACTCGTACATGGTTTGCATCAATACTATCTTCATATCGTTGAACTTAAATACTGTAATTGTCCAAAATTGGATCATAACTCAAGAACCAACATAATGGTTGATGCACAGCTTAGAATTTTGCGTATGGCAACCATGTCATCATCGATTCTTGGCAGGGTATATATGTTCCTATCTCTTCTTTTCTTGCTTGTTAAACCAAATGATTATGTGTCCCTGCCATCTAACAAATAATGATTTTTGGTGCAGCTGTTTAACCGTAATAATTATCAAGAAGCCTTAATCTGTATATGTTATCCGGGAAATCAAATTCCTGAGTGGTTCAGCTATCAAAGTATGGGATCTTCAATAGATATAAAGCTTCCTACAGGTTGGTATAATTCAAACTTTTTGGGTTTTGCTCTGTGTGCTGTTGTGCGTGCGAAAGTGGAGTATTATAGTGGCAGAGGCTTGGAATTTCAATGTGATTCTAATTTTAAAACCAACAATGGTGAAAGCCGTCAGTGGAAATGCACTTTGAGGAAATCGGGCTGGATTGTGAAGACAGAAAGCAATGAACTGAAATTGGATGATTCAGATCACATATTTCAGTGGTATAGTTGTAGCTTTGATCTTGATGTAGTAAAAGAAAAAATTAAAGGAAATTGGTCCACTTCTTTTTACAATCATGTCACTGAGGCCAAATTTGAGTTCTATCCTACACACTATGATGAACCCGTTGACTATTTGGGTGTGATGAAGTGTGGCATCCGCCCGCTGTATGCCCAAGTTGCAGAAAGACATCAGCAGGAGTCTGAACCCAGGAAAGTACTGAAACGGTTAGCTTTGACAAGGAAGAAGAAGAAGAGAAAACACGTCCTAAGAGAATTAGAGAAGAAATAATAATTATGATTTTAATCCTATGGCTGCTCTTTTTGATTTTCATGCGAAGCTGAAAATGAATGTAAAGAAAAGTCATAGACAAAAGCAGGTAATGGATTCTCTGGATGGATCTCAATGTTTACGATAGAATTGAATGCCCTGTTTTAAATAGGTTGAGAAGGTGTACCATCAATGAAAGATTGCATGTATTTTGAAATAAAAACACTATTCCTTCACTGTGTTTTTTCTACCTACTCATCTGCATTTTGCTATTAACCATTCAGAGAATTGAACTGGTCGAATGCTTATTCATGGATAATATTTGATGAGTCTTAACAGCCTTCCCAAATATGTATATATGTATAAACTAAGATTATGATTCTGACACATCAAGAAGTGCATGGTACATCTTCTTCAAGTCTCTTCCCAATACACTTAGTAATGACATAGATATCTCCTTTAGTAATGACTGACAATACCCTTCAAAAGATTTTCCATCAAACTCTAATCCAAAGAATCTTGATGAACTTTGAAATGGCTAACAGCAAACTCAAAAGAAACTAAAACTATAGGAATATGATAACTCCATATAAGCTCTATGAAATAGTCCTTTGTTTGTAAGGTATGGAGTAGTCACTAAAGCATATATTAGACAGTACATACGGTCTAGCTTATCCTGTGGAGTTCCACAGAACTGATAAAAAAATGTGATCAGAATGGCATGGGAAACTATCACTGATACATAAATGAAAAAGAAAATGATCCCAGAACTTTCAGCTAAGTAAGAGGCACATATGTTTACATAGAAAAGGAAAGTGATCAGAACTTTCATATATTTATAAAACAAAAGAAAGAAAAGCTTCACTTTAGAAAAGAATGAGGCCCCGGCCTAAAAATAAAGCAACGAAAACATCTGTATTGCCATACGGCCCACAAAGACAATATCAATTGTTTAGCGACAGATTATTTTTTTGTTTACTGGGATTTGGATTTGAAGAACGCTCAAGTCCACAGAATCGTGTTCCTTTCACATTTTTTTTTTTTTTTTTCCAAATTCCTCAATTGAATGTATACTTTCAATGTTATATATTTCTTTTTGTGGTGAGCATAATAAAAGGGTACTCTACTTCTACCCTTGAAGGAACAATGGAGTAGCTAAGCAAGGCCGAGCACTTTTTACTTTAACTTGAACTGCAAGGTTCTTAGAAAGGAGTGTCTCTCATTCTCAACGTACATAATCACAGTTGACATGTCTTAATAACATATAGCCTTTGAGAGGATGAATATGGCTTCCTCTTCTTCTTCTTATGCTGCTATGATCCATCCCCAAGAGAAGAAGTACCGTGTTTTTGTTAGTTACAGGGGAGTGGACACCCATGATAGCTTTACCAGCCATCTATATATTGCTTTACGTCGGAAGAATATCCATACTTTCATAGATGACAGAGTCGCAAGAGGTGATGAAATTTCTCCAGCTCTTCTGAAAGCAATCAAGGAATCAAAGCTTTCAGTAATCATTTTTTTCGAAAAATTGTGCTTCTTTCACTTGGTGGTTGGAAGAACTTGCTCACATACTTGAATGCAAGGAAAAACTTGGGCAGATTGTGATGCCTGTTTTTTACAGAGTAGATCCCTCACGTGTACGGAAACAGAAGGGAAATTATGCAGCTACATTTACTAAGCTCAAGGAACGTTTCTAGAACAGGATGGATAAGGTGCATCAATGGAGAGCTTCTTTGACAAAAGCATCTAATCTATCTGGGTGGAATTCACTGGTAACTGGGTATGTAAAAATCCAACTTATATTTTCTATTTATTTTACCTTTGACTAGTTCTTACAAGAAAACTATGATAACTAACTAGCTAGAAGCTTGTGGTCTGTTAGTTTTTTCCTATTTACTGCCATATGTGATGTGCAGTACAGAACTATATATTGCTCTCTTGCATGTATAACCTGACATTTTCTCTAAGTATCTGAAGTATAAAGGTCTTTTATGCTAGATCTGAGTCCAAGTTAGTTGAGGCGACTGTTGAACATTTTGAAGAAACTGAATTATACATCATCGAGAATAACTGATGTAAAGGGCTTGGTTCCAAATTGAAGAACGTGTTGAGAAAATTAATTGAGTCCTTATTATGCATTGGCTCACCTGATGCTCGCCTTATATGTATCTGGGGCACAGGTGGTATATGTAAGACCACCCTTGCAGGTGTTGTATTTAATAGGTTCTCTTATCAATTTGAAAGCTATTACTTTCTCGCAAATATTAGGGAAGAATCAAAAAAACATGGAGTACATCATTTGAGGGATAAATTTATTTCTGAACTGTTAGGGGAAGAGAAAATAAATATGGGCCTCCCATTTGTTGAATATAGATTGCACCAAAAAAATGTTTTTATTGTTCTTGATGATGTGAATAGTTTAAGTCAGTTAGAACTTTTAGTTGGGGATCTTGATCAATTTGGCCGTTGAAGTAGAATCATTGTAACAACTAGAGATGTGCAAGTGCCAAGGAAAGTAGCTGGTGAAATTTATAAGGTTGAGAGGTTAAGTTCTAATGAAGCTTATAATCTTTTCTGTCTGGATGCTTTTAAGGAAAACTCTTTCACATCAGATGGTTGCCATACACTGTCAGAAACGGTGATAGGGCATGCGCACGGTGCTCCATTTTTATAAACTTAAAACAGTTCCCAACATGAACACTCAGGATGTGCTGAGAATAAGTTACGATGGACTAGATGATACTGATAAGGATGTATTTCTTAATATTGAATGTTTCTTCAACGGATATGGTGTAGAATCTATAGAAAGAATGCTTGATGGTTGTGGTTTCTTCTCAAGAATAGGAATATGCGTTCTAATTGATAAGTCTCTAATAACCATAGAGGCAGACAATCTGTAGATGCACGATTTGTTACAAGAAATGGGGAGGGAAATTGTCCAGAAACAGTCTATTAAAGAGCCTGGAGATCATAGGAGGTTGTGGAATGCTGAGGACGTCTATCACTTGCTGAAAAGAAATACAGTAAGTGAACTAAATGCTTGATTTTTCTCACTAAAATTTGAATTTCCATTCTTTCTTTGTTCAAAAAAGAAAACATTGTTATAAATATCATTAATTTCCAATATGATAATTTATGCCCATTTCTACTTTTCTCTTTAATTAGCAGGGAAATGCAAACAGTAGAAGGAACATTCTTACATACATTTCTAATCAAAGAGGGAAGCTTGAGCCCCGAAGACTTCTCAAAGATGCATAATTTAAGGTTGCTTAAAATTTATGCTTTTGATGAGGGAAAAACTGCAAACTGAGGTTTCCTCAAGGCCTTGAATGTCTTCCTGATGCTACCCTTACATATCTTTATTAGCATGGATACCCTTTGATATCTTTACCATCAAGTTTTATTCCAGAAAATGTTGTTGAACTTAAAATGCCTCACAGCCAGCTGGAGAAACTTTGGGATGGTGTTCAGGTATGCCTCAGTTTTGTTGTGATATACGTAATGTGTAAATCAAGAAAATGCTAAATAATACAAGCCTTTTCTCTGTTGTTGCAGCATCTTGGGAAGTTAAGAGATGGGTCTTAGTTACTCTAAGCACTTGACTCAGACACCTGATCTCTCTAACGCTTGAAACTTGGAGAATATAAATCTTGAATACTGTACAAGTTTGCTTGAACTTCCTTCATCTTTTCATTATCTTGACAAGCTTAGTTCTGTAAATTTGAGATGCTGCTTAAAACTTGAAAACCTTCCAGATCTATGAAGGAATATCAAAGACTTCTTTTTGGAGGGGCCTGCAACAAAGAAAATGCCTTCATCAATTATGTCTCTGACCAAACTTGAGTCTTTGGATTTTAAAACTGTGAAGACCTTGAGAATCTTCCAAACAGCATTTGTAATCTGGAGACCCTGAAAGTTTTAAAACTGTGTGGCTTCACATCCATTGACATGTTTCCAAGTCTTCCTAGATTTATAAGTTCATTAGATTTTGAGTGGGACAGCAATAGAACCAGTGCCGTCATCAATTGAACTACTCTCTGGTCTTGCCAAATGCTATCTCAAAGATTGCGAAAGGCTTGAGAGCCTCCCAAGTGGGAATTTTAATTTAAAATCTCTAAAGTTTCTCTCTTTCTGGTTACTCAAAACTGGAATACTTCCCAGTAATCTTGAAGCCACTGGAATGTTTGCTTTTTCTGCATCTAGATGGAGCAGGAATTAGGGAGCTATCCTCGTCAATTGAAAATCTAAGCGGGCTTAATGAATTAAGGCTGGACATGTGCAAGAACCTTGAGGTTCTACCTGAAAGCATCTCTAAGATATTAAATACTATTGAATATAATTATTCTTGCTGTGTCTGCTTGAAACATAAAATGTTTCGTATTGAACTAGTAGGAAGTTTCATACAAGGTCGTCTTTTTGGCTTAGCTAATATGAAAGATCTCTGATTTTTGAATTGTCTAAAACTGGATCAAGAATCACGTGCGAGGATAATGGCTGATGCACAGATGAGATTTTTGCGAATGGCAACTCTATCCGTAAAAATAGTATACCTCTCCTCACTTTCTTTCTGCAGTCTCCGTGTACTTATGCACTCTAATTAAACTTCCACCATGCTACAGGATTTTAAATACAAAGGGTTGCCTTCCATTAGAATTTGCTGTCCAGGAAATGAAATTGCCAAGAGGTTAACCTACCAAACTAATGGATCTTCAATTAGGAATGTCCTGCTTCCTCCAAATTGGTATAATGCCAACTTCTTAGGTCTTGCTTTATGTGCTGTTGTTGAAATCCAGAACTCTAGAAACGCAGATGGAGATTTGGATCTCTCATGCATCTTCTTCGTTAATGGAAACAATGGTCAAATGGGACATGTTCTGTAGTGATGTGAAAAGCTGAGAGATTGATAATGACACGAGAAATTGAGAATTCAGATCATATGTTCCTGTGGTATGATCGTGGAATCTTAGAGAAGATAAATAAAAAACAAGTACATTACTGGTCCTATTGCCTCATTACAGTTCCTAAAACATATTGATTTTCCAGTCATAAAAAAAGTGTGGATTCTCCCTGCTATTTTCTCAAGATGCAGAGAGATTTGGTATCGTCAACGTGTAAAGGAAGCAAGGGTAGAAGTTACTAACAGCAAGAGATGTCGAGATGAGTTTGAACCCAGTGAATGAGGCGATGAGTTCAAGAGAATTTGAAAACAGAAAACGGATCAGTTTGCATTCTCTGTCTCTGACAGATTGCAGGTAAGTTAAAAAGGGATCATCTTTGATAATGACTAGTTCCATGCAGGTTGCCTTGTTGTGGAAGTTAAAGCTGCTTTAAACATGCAGTGATTCCAAATTTTGCGAATGAAGGTTTAAGTTGTATTTTAGTGTATATTACACAAACTCCCCATCTAGTTTCAAGTTTTTTCATATATGCCCTCCGTTTTTTTTAATTTTCTTTCATATGGTCCTCTTCCTTTGGTCAAACCTTGAAATTTGGTGGTCAGGATTGTTTTATTATTTATAATGACAAAAATACTTTCTATGTCAAATATTAAAAGTAAAAATTGGAGAAGGTAGCAAAACTAAGAGGCACTGCAATGAATCTCAATCTAGTGAAAGGGTAATTAACTGTCATGATGAAGAAGAAGACGACCTAGTTGAACCACATTAGAAGATAATTAAATAAAAGTCGAATACCTTAAATCACCTTTATTTGCACACATATATATATATATATGTGTGTGTGTGTGTGGGGGGGCAGAGTATGACAAGAAAAACCATAAGAAATAAAAACAAAAAAGAAAACATATATAACAGAACTTTAATAAAATTTATATGTATTTGTAAAAGAAAAACTGCCATTTAAGTCGCTCATTTTCTGCATGCAGTAGTTGAAAGGCATATTCCTAGGATATGTGCAATGTAAGATGACTCATAGTTTATGGTTTTGACTGCATCTAGAAGTGCGAATTACATCTTCCTGATCAAAGTCTCTTTCTCATATGCTTAGAATGTCTCCATTGGTGTCAATAATACCCTTGGAAATATTTACATCAAATTTTAATACAAAGAATCTTGATGAAATTAAAATTCCTAACAACCAAGTTGAGAAACTAGGGGATAAACTGAAGGTAATCTCGTTAAAATAGTACTATTGAATGCAGTCTTTTAATAATCTTACTTAACAAATTGTTATTTGTTACTATAATCTTTTTAGTTTTATTAGCCTTCTGGTTTATTTACACAAAAAGACTTTTGAATGGAAGCCAACTTAAAACTCATCGGACTTTTAGTTAAGTTGATACTGTATTTTCAACTGAATTTCTTTCCTTGAATGAACGAGGAGGATAGGAAGTATCTAAGCAAGTCCAAGAACTTGTTAATTTAACCTGCTAGTTTCCTGGATGGTGGTTTTCACATTTTTTAAAATTAAACTAGTTATGCTATACTACTATGAATTTACTTACAGGGGAGTGTTTATTGTTCTTGTTAGTTTCAGGGGAGTGGACACTTGTAATGACTTTACATTTAAAACTAATAAAAAATTACAATTATTTACTTCGTCAATACGCATCATTCGGATATATAAATATTATATATATATATATATATAAATAGAAATTTTATAGTGTGGACACCTATATTTTGTTATGATGTGTAGTTTCACAACAACTATAGTTTTGTTTTTATACCGTTATCTTTGTATATAATATTGAAAACAATTTTTCTTTGTATACATTATTAACGATAATTTTTAAAAAAATATTATTTTTGAAAAGGTCCATAACATAATAAAATGTGAATGTTCACACCATAAAATTTCTATAATTTTTATGGTACGGACTTCCACGCTATAGAAGACCTCATAGGGAGCAAGTGCTTGGAATTGCTTAGGCACTTTCCTGGAACTGAGAACCTGAGGAAGACTGAAGGTCGAGGGATCGTTTCTTATAGTTCTAGTTAGATCTTAGATCTGCAGTGGGTTGAACATGGCTTCCTCGAACAAATATGATGTTTTTATTAGTTTCAGGGGAGAGGACACCCGTGATAACTTTACCAGCCATCTTTATAAAGCTTTATGTAGGAAGAAGGTGCATACATTCATAGATGACAGACTTGACAGAGGTGATGAAATTTCACCAGCACTTGAGAAAGTAATCCAGGAAGCAATGCTTTCAGTAATCATTTTCTCAGAAAACTATGCTTCTTCCACTTGGTGCTTGGATGAGCTTGTTTAAACACTTGAATGCAGGGAAAAAGGACAGATTTTGATACCTATTTTTTATCGCCCAGATCCATCCCATGTACGAAAACAGAAGGGCAGTTATGCAGTTGCATTTACTAAACTTGAAGAACGTTTCCAGAACAGGATGAACAAAGTGCATCAATGGAGTGCTGCTCTGACAGAAGCAGCCAATCTATCTGGGTGGGATTCACTGGTCACCAAGTATGTATAACTCTCTAAAACTTAGTTTTTTTCTATTTATCCCATATAACCTTTGATCGTTCTACATGAAAATCATCCTGGTTAGTCTACCTATATTATTCATATTTTTTCCCCTGCCATATAGATATATATATTCCTAACATGTTCTCTAAGTATTTTAATTACTTTTATAGTATGCCTGAGTCCAAGTTGATTGAGAGAATTGTTAAAGACATTTTGAAGAAGTTGAATTACAAGTTGTCAATAAGTGAAGTAAAGGGTTTGTTTGGAATTGAAGAGCGTATTAAGCAAATCAAGTCCTTATTACGTATGCATTCCCCTGATGCTCGAGTTGTTGGTATTTGGGGCATGGGTGGTATATGAAGGATCAATATTGACCTAGAAGTTTCTAGAATTAACTAGTATATTTGATATACTTGGTTGGAAGTAGAGCATTGGAATTTGTGAAAAAAAAAATCTAAAATTGAGGATGAGAGCAAGGACATAGTGGAGAAGTCTAGAAGCTTTGAGTAGGCCAAAGCAACCGACTTTGTCAAGTATAAAAGGAAGCTTTGGCTTCCCTGCTTGGTGAGCTACACAAGTGAGCTCCAAGGAGGCTCTCAGTTGGTGTGAGTGAAAGAGCTACTCAATTGAGAAGAGTAGGCTCCTAGAGAGAGAAAGAGAGAGAGAGAGAGCTCTCATGTTATAGTTAGTAAATAATGTTAGGTGTTTATGTGTTGGTGTCTAAAAGGTTATCATGTGTGTGGGTCCTGCTGCATATATGAGTATTCTATAGTGTGTTTATGTATTTGTTTTTTTAAAATTATTAATATAAGAGAATTGATTTATTTTCTCCCCCAACAATTTGGTATCGGAGCGGGGTAAGATTCAATGGGACAATAGTTTAAAGGGTTTAGTAAGTTTTGGTGTCTTGCTTGGTATAAAAGAGTGGTATGTAAGAGTTTGTTAGGGATCAAGGCATGAGCATTGGTGACCACAATATTGGAGGGAACGGTCAAAGACCGTATGGTGAACGGTTAGAGACCACAAGTGCCAGAGGATGGTCAAGGACCATGAAGTTGTGAGGCAATCAGGGATCGTGGTGATGCATGCAGGCAGTCTAGGACTGCGGTGGCAAGAGGTGGTCAAGAATCGTTGTTGGTGGAGCTTCGTATGATCGTGCACAATCTGGGATTGTGGAGCTTGCTGTTTGAGACCAAGCTTGTTTGGTGCGTGAGCGGACCACCAAACCACGATGAATGACCTTCAAAAGATAGAAGGTATGTGGAAGCTCAATAGCATAGATAACAATATATGTGGTCGTTGCAGGGATAGAATTTCTGGGAGATTGTTGGAGGTGACAAGATTATGTCGCTGGTGAATGTCGCTGCTTTGATAAAGTGGGAGATCAAAGCTAGTAAGGCATGATGGTAATTAAGACTGCCATCGAGGAGATAATTTCGAAGCCTACTGGAGATGCCAAGACACCAAAGGAAGAATGTGATAATTTTTCAGCACTCAAGAAGAAAAGAAAGAATGGGAAGTCAATATTGAGGGGGAGAATTGAAGGATCAATATTGACCTAGAAGTTTCTAGAATTAACTAGTATATTTGATATACTTGGTTGGAAGTAGAGCATTGGAATTTGTGAAAAAAAAAAATCTAAAATTGAGGATGAGAGCAAGGACATAGTGGAGAAGTCTAGAAGCTTTGAGTAGGCCAAAGCAACCGACTTTGTCAAGTATAAAAGGAAGCTTTGGCTTCCCTGCTTGGTGAGCTACACAAGTGAGCTCCAAGGAGGCTCTCGGTTGGTGTGAGTGAAAGAGCTACTCAATTGAGAAGAGTAGGCTCCTAGAGAGAGAAAGAGAGAGAGAGAGAGCTCTCATGTTATAGTTAGTAAATAATGTTAGGTGTTTATGTGTTGGTGTCTAAAAGGTTATCATGTGTGTGGGTCCTGCTGCATATATGAGTATTCTATAGTGTGTTTATGTATTTGTTTTTTTAAAATTATTAATATAAGAGAATTGATTTATTTTCTCCCCCAACAATTTGGTATCGGAGCGGGGTAAGATTCAATGGGACAATAGTTTAAAGGGTTTAGTAAGTTTTGGTGTCTTGCTTGGTATAAAAGAGTGGTATGTAAGAGTTTGTTAGGGATCAAGGCATGAGCATTGGTGACCACAATATTGGAGGGAACGGTCAAAGACCGTATGGTGAACGGTTAGAGACCACAAGTGCCAGAGGATGGTCAAGGACCATGAAGTTGTGAGGCAATCAGGGATCGTGGTGATGCATGCAGGCAGTCTAGGACTGCGGTGGCAAGAGGTGGTCAAGAATCGTTGTTGGTGGAGCTTCGTATGATCGTGCACAATCTGGGATTGTGGAGCTTGCTGTTTGGGACCAAGCTTGTTTGGTGCGTGAGCGGACCACCAAACCACGATGAATGACCTTCAAAAGATAGAAGGTATGTGGAAGCTCAATAGCATAGATAACAATATATGTGGTCGTTGCAGGGATAGAATTTCTGGGAGATTGTTGGAGGTGACAAGATTATGTCGCTGGTGAATGTCGCTGCTTTGATAAAGTGGGAGATCAAAGCTAGTAAGGCATGATGGTAATTAAGACTGCCATCGAGGAGATAATTTCGAAGCCTACTGGAGATGCCAAGACACCAAAGGAAGAATGTGATAATTTTTCAGCACTCAAGAAGAAAAGAAAGAATGGGAAGTCAATATTGAGGGGGAGAATTGAAGGATCAATATTGACCTAGAAGTTTCTAGAATTAACTAGTATATTTGATATACTTGGTTGGAAGTAGAGCATTGGAATTTGTGAAAAAAAAAAATCTAAAATTGAGGATGAGAGCAAGGACATAGTGGAGAAGTCTAGAAGCTTTGAGTAGGCCAAAGCAACCGACTTTGTCAAGTATAAAAGGAAGCTTTGGCTTCCCTGCTTGGTGAGCTACACAAGTGAGCTCCAAGGAGGCTCTCGGTTGGTGTGAGTGAAAGAGCTACTCAATTGAGAAGAGTAGGCTCCTAGAGAGAGAAAGAGAGAGAGAGAGAGCTCTCATGTTATAGTTAGTAAATAATGTTAGGTGTTTATGTGTTGGTGTCTAAAAGGTTATCATGTGTGTGGGTCCTGCTGCATATATGAGTATTCTATAGTGTGTTTATGTATTTGTTTTTTTAAAATTATTAATATAAGAGAATTGATTTATTTTCTCCCCCAACAATTTGGTATCGGAGCGGGGTAAGATTCAATGGGACAATAGTTTAAAGGGTTTAGTAAGTTTTGGTGTCTTGCTTGGTATAAAAGAGTGGTATGTAAGAGTTTGTTAGGGATCAAGGCATGAGCATTGGTGACCACAATATTGGAGGGAACGGTCAAAGACCGTATGGTGAACGGTTAGAGACCACAAGTGCCAGAGGATGGTCAAGGACCATGAAGTTGTGAGGCAATCAGGGATCGTGGTGATGCATGCAGGCAGTCTAGGACTGCGGTGGCAAGAGGTGGTCAAGAATCGTTGTTGGTGGAGCTTCGTATGATCGTGCACAATCTGGGATTGTGGAGCTTGCTGTTTGGGACCAAGCTTGTTTGGTGCGTGAGCGGACCACCAAACCACGATGAATGACCTTCAAAAGATAGAAGGTATGTGGAAGCTCAATAGCATAGATAACAATATATGTGGTCGTTGCAGGGATAGAATTTCTGGGAGATTGTTGGAGGTGACAAGATTATGTCGCTGGTGAATGTCGCTGCTTTGATAAAGTGGGAGATCAAAGCTAGTAAGGCATGATGGTAATTAAGACTGCCATCGAGGAGATAATTTCGAAGCCTACTGGAGATGCCAAGACACCAAAGGAAGAATGTGATAATTTTTCAGCACTCAAGAAGAAAAGAAAGAATGGGAAGTCAATATTGAGGGGGAGAATTGAAGGATCAATATTGACCTAGAAGTTTCTAGAATTAACTAGTATATTTGATATACTTGGTTGGAAGTAGAGCATTGGAATTTGTGAAAAAAAAAAATCTAAAATTGAGGATGAGAGCAAGGACATAGTGGAGAAGTCTAGAAGCTTTGAGTAGGCCAAAGCAACCGACTTTGTCAAGTATAAAAGGAAGCTTTGGCTTCCCTGCTTGGTGAGCTACACAAGTGAGCTCCAAGGAGGCTCTCGGTTGGTGTGAGTGAAAGAGCTACTCAATTGAGAAGAGTAGGCTCCTAGAGAGAGAAAGAGAGAGAGAGAGAGCTCTCATGTTATAGTTAGTAAATAATGTTAGGTGTTTATGTGTTGGTGTCTAAAAGGTTATCATGTGTGTGGGTCCTGCTGCATATATGAGTATTCTATAGTGTGTTTATGTATTTGTTTTTTTAAAATTATTAATATAAGAGAATTGATTTATTTTCTCCCCCAACAATTTGGTATCGGAGCGGGGTAAGATTCAATGGGACAATAGTTTAAAGGGTTTAGTAAGTTTTGGTGTCTTGCTTGGTATAAAAGAGTGGTATGTAAGAGTTTGTTAGGGATCAAGGCATGAGCATTGGTGACCACAATATTGGAGGGAACGGTCAAAGACCGTATGGTGAACGGTTAGAGACCACAAGTGCCAGAGGATGGTCAAGGACCATGAAGTTGTGAGGCAATCAGGGATCGTGGTGATGCATGCAGGCAGTCTAGGACTGCGGTGGCAAGAGGTGGTCAAGAATCGTTGTTGGTGGAGCTTCGTATGATCGTGCACAATCTGGGATTGTGGAGCTTGCTGTTTGGGACCAAGCTTGTTTGGTGCGTGAGCGGACCACCAAACCACGATGAATGACCTTCAAAAGATAGAAGGTATGTGGAAGCTCAATAGCATAGATAACAATATATGTGGTCGTTGCAGGGATAGAATTTCTGGGAGATTGTTGGAGGTGACAAGATTATGTCGCTGGTGAATGTCGCTGCTTTGATAAAGTGGGAGATCAAAGCTAGTAAGGCATGATGGTAATTAAGACTGCCATCGAGGAGATAATTTCGAAGCCTACTGGAGATGCCAAGACACCAAAGGAAGAATGTGATAATTTTTCAGCACTCAAGAAGAAAAGAAAGAATGGGAAGTCAATATTGAGGGGGAGAATTGAAGGATCAATATTGACCTAGAAGTTTCTAGAATTAACTAGTATATTTGATATACTTGGTTGGAAGTAGAGCATTGGAATTTGTGAAAAAAAAAAATCTAAAATTGAGGATGAGAGCAAGGACATAGTGGAGAAGTCTAGAAGCTTTGAGTAGGCCAAAGCAACCGACTTTGTCAAGTATAAAAGGAAGCTTTGGCTTCCCTGCTTGGTGAGCTACACAAGTGAGCTCCAAGGAGGCTCTCGGTTGGTGTGAGTGAAAGAGCTACTCAATTGAGAAGAGTAGGCTCCTAGAGAGAGAAAGAGAGAGAGAGAGAGCTCTCATGTTATAGTTAGTAAATAATGTTAGGTGTTTATGTGTTGGTGTCTAAAAGGTTATCATGTGTGTGGGTCCTGCTGCATATATGAGTATTCTATAGTGTGTTTATGTATTTGTTTTTTTAAAATTATTAATATAAGAGAATTGATTTATTTTCTCCCCCAACAATTTGGTATCGGAGCGGGGTAAGATTCAATGGGACAATAGTTTAAAGGGTTTAGTAAGTTTTGGTGTCTTGCTTGGTATAAAAGAGTGGTATGTAAGAGTTTGTTAGGGATCAAGGCATGAGCATTGGTGACCACAATATTGGAGGGAACGGTCAAAGACCGTATGGTGAACGGTTAGAGACCACAAGTGCCAGAGGATGGTCAAGGACCATGAAGTTGTGAGGCAATCAGGGATCGTGGTGATGCATGCAGGCAGTCTAGGACTGCGGTGGCAAGAGGTGGTCAAGAATCGTTGTTGGTGGAGCTTCGTATGATCGTGCACAATCTGGGATTGTGGAGCTTGCTGTTTGGGACCAAGCTTGTTTGGTGCGTGAGCGGACCACCAAACCACGATGAATGACCTTCAAAAGATAGAAGGTATGTGGAAGCTCAATAGCATAGATAACAATATATGTGGTCGTTGCAGGGATAGAATTTCTGGGAGATTGTTGGAGGTGACAAGATTATGTCGCTGGTGAATGTCGCTGCTTTGATAAAGTGGGAGATCAAAGCTAGTAAGGCATGATGGTAATTAAGACTGCCATCGAGGAGATAATTTCGAAGCCTACTGGAGATGCCAAGACACCAAAGGAAGAATGTGATAATTTTTCAGCACTCAAGAAGAAAAGAAAGAATGGGAAGTCAATATTGAGGGGGAGAATTGAAGGATCAATATTGACCTAGAAGTTTCTAGAATTAACTAGTATATTTGATATACTTGGTTGGAAGTAGAGCATTGGAATTTGTGAAAAAAAAAATCTAAAATTGAGGATGAGAGCAAGGACATAGTGGAGAAGTCTAGAAGCTTTGAGTAGGCCAAAGCAACCGACTTTGTCAAGTATAAAAGGAAGCTTTGGCTTCCCTGCTTGGTGAGCTACACAAGTGAGCTCCAAGGAGGCTCTCGGTTGGTGTGAGTGAAAGAGCTACTCAATTGAGAAGAGTAGGCTCCTAGAGAGAGAAAGAGAGAGAGAGAGAGCTCTCATGTTATAGTTAGTAAATAATGTTAGGTGTTTATGTGTTGGTGTCTAAAAGGTTATCATGTGTGTGGGTCCTGCTGCATATATGAGTATTCTATAGTGTGTTTATGTATTTGTTTTTTTAAAATTATTAATATAAGAGAATTGATTTATTTTCTCCCCCAACAATTTGGTATCGGAGCGGGGTAAGATTCAATGGGACAATAGTTTAAAGGGTTTAGTAAGTTTTGGTGTCTTGCTTGGTATAAAAGAGTGGTATGTAAGAGTTTGTTAGGGATCAAGGCATGAGCATTGGTGACCACAATATTGGAGGGAACGGTCAAAGACCGTATGGTGAACGGTTAGAGACCACAAGTGCCAGAGGATGGTCAAGGACCATGAAGTTGTGAGGCAATCAGGGATCGTGGTGATGCATGCAGGCAGTCTAGGACTGCGGTGGCAAGAGGTGGTCAAGAATCGTTGTTGGTGGAGCTTCGTATGATCGTGCACAATCTGGGATTGTGGAGCTTGCTGTTTGGGACCAAGCTTGTTTGGTGCGTGAGCGGACCACCAAACCACGATGAATGACCTTCAAAAGATAGAAGGTATGTGGAAGCTCAATAGCATAGATAACAATATATGTGGTCGTTGCAGGGATAGAATTTCTGGGAGATTGTTGGAGGTGACAAGATTATGTCGCTGGTGAATGTCGCTGCTTTGATAAAGTGGGAGATCAAAGCTAGTAAGGCATGATGGTAATTAAGACTGCCATCGAGGAGATAATTTCGAAGCCTACTGGAGATGCCAAGACACCAAAGGAAGAATGTGATAATTTTTCAGCACTCAAGAAGAAAAGAAAGAATGGGAAGTCAATATTGAGGGGGAGAATTGAAGGATCAATATTGACCTAGAAGTTTCTAGAATTAACTAGTATATTTGATATACTTGGTTGGAAGTAGAGCATTGGAATTTGTGAAAAAAAAAAATCTAAAATTGAGGATGAGAGCAAGGACATAGTGGAGAAGTCTAGAAGCTTTGAGTAGGCCAAAGCAACCGACTTTGTCAAGTATAAAAGGAAGCTTTGGCTTCCCTGCTTGGTGAGCTACACAAGTGAGCTCCAAGGAGGCTCTCGGTTGGTGTGAGTGAAAGAGCTACTCAATTGAGAAGAGTAGGCTCCTAGAGAGAGAAAGAGAGAGAGAGAGAGCTCTCATGTTATAGTTAGTAAATAATGTTAGGTGTTTATGTGTTGGTGTCTAAAAGGTTATCATGTGTGTGGGTCCTGCTGCATATATGAGTATTCTATAGTGTGTTTATGTATTTGTTTTTTTAAAATTATTAATATAAGAGAATTGATTTATTTTCTCCCCCAACAATTTGGTATCGGAGCGGGGTAAGATTCAATGGGACAATAGTTTAAAGGGTTTAGTAAGTTTTGGTGTCTTGCTTGGTATAAAAGAGTGGTATGTAAGAGTTTGTTAGGGATCAAGGCATGAGCATTGGTGACCACAATATTGGAGGGAACGGTCAAAGACCGTATGGTGAACGGTTAGAGACCACAAGTGCCAGAGGATGGTCAAGGACCATGAAGTTGTGAGGCAATCAGGGATCGTGGTGATGCATGCAGGCAGTCTAGGACTGCGGTGGCAAGAGGTGGTCAAGAATCGTTGTTGGTGGAGCTTCGTATGATCGTGCACAATCTGGGATTGTGGAGCTTGCTGTTTGGGACCAAGCTTGTTTGGTGCGTGAGCGGACCACCAAACCACGATGAATGACCTTCAAAAGATAGAAGGTATGTGGAAGCTCAATAGCATAGATAACAATATATGTGGTCGTTGCAGGGATAGAATTTCTGGGAGATTGTTGGAGGTGACAAGATTATGTCGCTGGTGAATGTCGCTGCTTTGATAAAGTGGGAGATCAAAGCTAGTAAGGCATGATGGTAATTAAGACTGCCATCGAGGAGATAATTTCGAAGCCTACTGGAGATGCCAAGACACCAAAGGAAGAATGTGATAATTTTTCAGCACTCAAGAAGAAAAGAAAGAATGGGAAGTCAATATTGAGGGGGAGAATTGAAGGATCAATATTGACCTAGAAGTTTCTAGAATTAACTAGTATATTTGATATACTTGGTTGGAAGTAGAGCATTGGAATTTGTGAAAAAAAAAAATCTAAAATTGAGGATGAGAGCAAGGACATAGTGGAGAAGTCTAGAAGCTTTGAGTAGGCCAAAGCAACCGACTTTGTCAAGTATAAAAGGAAGCTTTGGCTTCCCTGCTTGGTGAGCTACACAAGTGAGCTCCAAGGAGGCTCTCGGTTGGTGTGAGTGAAAGAGCTACTCAATTGAGAAGAGTAGGCTCCTAGAGAGAGAAAGAGAGAGAGAGAGAGCTCTCATGTTATAGTTAGTAAATAATGTTAGGTGTTTATGTGTTGGTGTCTAAAAGGTTATCATGTGTGTGGGTCCTGCTGCATATATGAGTATTCTATAGTGTGTTTATGTATTTGTTTTTTTAAAATTATTAATATAAGAGAATTGATTTATTTTCTCCCCCAACAATTTGGTATCGGAGCGGGGTAAGATTCAATGGGACAATAGTTTAAAGGGTTTAGTAAGTTTTGGTGTCTTGCTTGGTATAAAAGAGTGGTATGTAAGAGTTTGTTAGGGATCAAGGCATGAGCATTGGTGACCACAATATTGGAGGGAACGGTCAAAGACCGTATGGTGAACGGTTAGAGACCACAAGTGCCAGAGGATGGTCAAGGACCATGAAGTTGTGAGGCAATCAGGGATCGTGGTGATGCATGCAGGCAGTCTAGGACTGCGGTGGCAAGAGGTGGTCAAGAATCGTTGTTGGTGGAGCTTCGTATGATCGTGCACAATCTGGGATTGTGGAGCTTGCTGTTTGGGACCAAGCTTGTTTGGTGCGTGAGCGGACCACCAAACCACGATGAATGACCTTCAAAAGATAGAAGGTATGTGGAAGCTCAATAGCATAGATAACAATATATGTGGTCGTTGCAGGGATAGAATTTCTGGGAGATTGTTGGAGGTGACAAGATTATGTCGCTGGTGAATGTCGCTGCTTTGATAAAGTGGGAGATCAAAGCTAGTAAGGCATGATGGTAATTAAGACTGCCATCGAGGAGATAATTTCGAAGCCTACTGGAGATGCCAAGACACCAAAGGAAGAATGTGATAATTTTTCAGCACTCAAGAAGAAAAGAAAGAATGGGAAGTCAATATTGAGGGGGAGAATTGAAGGATCAATATTGACCTAGAAGTTTCTAGAATTAACTAGTATATTTGATATACTTGGTTGGAAGTAGAGCATTGGAATTTGTGAAAAAAAAAAATCTAAAATTGAGGATGAGAGCAAGGACATAGTGGAGAAGTCTAGAAGCTTTGAGTAGGCCAAAGCAACCGACTTTGTCAAGTATAAAAGGAAGCTTTGGCTTCCCTGCTTGGTGAGCTACACAAGTGAGCTCCAAGGAGGCTCTCGGTTGGTGTGAGTGAAAGAGCTACTCAATTGAGAAGAGTAGGCTCCTAGAGAGAGAAAGAGAGAGAGAGAGAGCTCTCATGTTATAGTTAGTAAATAATGTTAGGTGTTTATGTGTTGGTGTCTAAAAGGTTATCATGTGTGTGGGTCCTGCTGCATATATGAGTATTCTATAGTGTGTTTATGTATTTGTTTTTTTAAAATTATTAATATAAGAGAATTGATTTATTTTCTCCCCCAACAATTTGGTATCGGAGCGGGGTAAGATTCAATGGGACAATAGTTTAAAGGGTTTAGTAAGTTTTGGTGTCTTGCTTGGTATAAAAGAGTGGTATGTAAGAGTTTGTTAGGGATCAAGGCATGAGCATTGGTGACCACAATATTGGAGGGAACGGTCAAAGACCGTATGGTGAACGGTTAGAGACCACAAGTGCCAGAGGATGGTCAAGGACCATGAAGTTGTGAGGCAATCAGGGATCGTGGTGATGCATGCAGGCAGTCTAGGACTGCGGTGGCAAGAGGTGGTCAAGAATCGTTGTTGGTGGAGCTTCGTATGATCGTGCACAATCTGGGATTGTGGAGCTTGCTGTTTGGGACCAAGCTTGTTTGGTGCGTGAGCGGACCACCAAACCACGATGAATGACCTTCAAAAGATAGAAGGTATGTGGAAGCTCAATAGCATAGATAACAATATATGTGGTCGTTGCAGGGATAGAATTTCTGGGAGATTGTTGGAGGTGACAAGATTATGTCGCTGGTGAATGTCGCTGCTTTGATAAAGTGGGAGATCAAAGCTAGTAAGGCATGATGGTAATTAAGACTGCCATCGAGGAGATAATTTCGAAGCCTACTGGAGATGCCAAGACACCAAAGGAAGAATGTGATAATTTTTCAGCACTCAAGAAGAAAAGAAAGAATGGGAAGTCAATATTGAGGGGGAGAATTGAAGGATCAATATTGACCTAGAAGTTTCTAGAATTAACTAGTATATTTGATATACTTGGTTGGAAGTAGAGCATTGGAATTTGTGAAAAAAAAAAATCTAAAATTGAGGATGAGAGCAAGGACATAGTGGAGAAGTCTAGAAGCTTTGAGTAGGCCAAAGCAACCGACTTTGTCAAGTATAAAAGGAAGCTTTGGCTTCCCTGCTTGGTGAGCTACACAAGTGAGCTCCAAGGAGGCTCTCGGTTGGTGTGAGTGAAAGAGCTACTCAATTGAGAAGAGTAGGCTCCTAGAGAGAGAAAGAGAGAGAGAGAGAGCTCTCATGTTATAGTTAGTAAATAATGTTAGGTGTTTATGTGTTGGTGTCTAAAAGGTTATCATGTGTGTGGGTCCTGCTGCATGAGGTCAACATTTGGAGAAGACTCGAGCTAATTCAATGGATAAGCTTCAAAAGAGCAAAACGCATCGTTTCATTTACTTGAAAATAAAGAAGGGCAAAGCAGTCATTTCCAGCATATTGTAACAGAATAACGGCAAGCTACGTGTTTTAATCTGAGTGGTCTTCATAATAAGTTGGACGACGTCGTTTTGAAGCTGGTGTGTAATATATATGCATAGAACTCTTTCTCTTCGATGAAAGTAACAGATATAACAGAAACCAGTCTTTCTTCAAGCTTGTGAATGAGAGAGGAGCTCCAAGATTCTTATTTCCTTTTCTTTAATTGTATTCTTTTCTAAGTGAAAAATAATCTCTAAGTGAGATTGAGTGATTGTATAAGTTGAAAGGGTGTATAATGGGGCTTCGGGATTTGGTGAGTATGTTTTCTATGTGAAAACCTGTGTGTATACAAGAGGTGCTAGTTTGTGTAACTACAGCAAGATCAATAAGAGACCAGAAGCTCTCACAGGAGCAACGAGGACGTAGGTCATCTTGATCGAACCTCGATAAGTTGTGTTGTGTTTGTTTTGTTATGATTTTCTAACAGAGAAGAATCAGAAAAACATGGAATAAATCATTTAAGAGACAAGCTTTTTTCTTAACTGGTAGAAGAAGAAAAAATAAACAGGGGCTCCTCGTTTGTTGAATACGCTTCTATTAAACAAAGATTGCGCCTAACGAAAGTCTTCATAGTTGTTGATGATGTCAGTAATTCAAGTCAGATAGAATTTTTAGTTGGGGATCATGATCAATTTGGCTATGGAAGTAGAATAATTGTAATAGCTAGAAATGTGCAAGTACTGAGGCAAATAGCTGATGACATTTGCAGAGTTGAGGGGTTAAACTATTATTAAAGTTTTGGGCTCTGTCCTTTATTCCAGGAGCAAAGAAGAATTGGAAAGTGCACTGGATAAACTGGAAGCAGTTCCAAACAAGGACATTCAAAGTGTGCTGAAAATAAGTTATGGTGAGCTGGATGATAAGGAGCAAGATATATTTCTTGATATTGCATGTTTCTTCAAAGGATATGATGTAGATTTTGTACAAAGAATACTTGGTGGTTGTGGCCTCTATGCAAGCACAGGAATGCAAAGTTTGATTGATAAGTCTCTCATAACCATCATCGACAATGAGCTGCAGATGCATGGCCTGCTGCAAGAAATGGGCGGAGAAATTGTCCGAGAAGAGTCTATTAAAGAACCTGGAGATCGTAGTAGATTATGGAAAACTGAGAACATCCATCATGTGTTCAAAAGAAACACAGTAAGTGAACTAGATGCTTGACTTTCCTTTAAAAAAGAAATAGTACTTTTCTTTCTTTTCTTTACAAACAACAAAAAATTGGTACCAGATATGCTGTTTCCGGTGTTTAACCGAAGTTTTTGTATGCTACTATATGTCTCATTTATTTATTAGGGATCTGCAAAAGCTGAAGGCATATTCTTAAATACATCTGAGATGAAAGAGATAATCCTGAGTCCTGAAATCTTCTCACAGATGCATAATCTAAGGTTGCTTAAAATTTATAATTTTGATGAGGAAGAGAAATGCAAACTGAAATTCCCTTAAGATCTTCGTTGCCTTCCTGATGCACTTACATATCTTTATTGGGATGGATGCCCTCTTAAATCTTCGCCATCAGATTTTAGTCCAGAGAACATTGTTATCCTTCAAATGCCTAACAGCCAACATGAGCAACTTTGGAATGGCGTTCAGGTATGCTCTAGTTTCATTATGATATTAAATACCATATTGTGTGAGTTTCAAAAGAGCTATGCCAAGTAATCACAGCCGTTATTATTTGCCTTGATAACGTTTCTTAAATATTAATTGCAGGATCTTGGGAAGTTAATACAGATGGATCTTAGTCACTTTAAGCACTTGACTAAAATCCCAGACGTTGCTCACGGTCCGAACCTTGAGACTGTAAATCTTGAATACTGTTACGGAATTGTGAGAAAAACAAATAGCAACGGAAACAAAGAAAGCGAAGAACAAACACACAATTAACGTGGAAACCCTTGACGGGAAAAACCACGGGCAGGGAGAAGCAAATCCAATATCGAAAGATTGGTACAAAAGGTGAGCCGAATTGTGCGATACCTTGAAACCCTAATTACAGCCGAAAACTAAATATATATAGTACAGAAGAAACCCTAAAATTGAACAGGTCCGTATCTAAGGTTGCTTAAAATTTATAATTTTGATGAGGAAGAGAAATGCAAACTGAAATTCCCTTAAGATCTTCGTTGCCTTCCTGATGCACTTACATATCTTTATTGGGATGGATGCCCTCTTAAATCTTCGCCATCAGATTTTAGTCCAGAGAACATTGTTATCCTTCAAATGCCTAACAGCCAACTTGAGCAACTTTGGGATGGCGTTCAGGTATGCTCTAGTTTCATTGTAATATTAAATACCACATTGTGTGACTTACCAAAAGAGCTATGCCAAGCAATCACGGCCATTATTATTTGCCTTGATAATTTTTTTTTCTTAAATATTGATTGCAGGATCTTGGGAAGTTAAAGGAGATGGATCTTAGTCACTCTACGCGCTTGACTAAAATCCCAGACCTTTCTCACGCTTCAAACCTTGAGACTGTAAATCTTGAATACTGTATAAGTTTGCTTCAACTTCCTCCAACTCTGCAACATCATAGCAAGCTTAGTTCTCTGAATCTGAGATGCTGCTCAAAACTTGAGAAACTTCCAGAGCTATCAAGGAATATGAAAGAGTTAGTTTTGGAAGGATGTACAAAAATAAAAGAAATTCCCTCATCAATTGGATCTCTGGACAAACTCGAGTCATTGAATCTTCACAACTGTAAAGCCCTTATGAATCCTCCCAGCGGCACTAGTAATCTGGATTCATTGAAATCTCTGAATCTCTCTGCCTGCACATCCATTGACATGTTTCCAAGTCTTCCAAGGTTTCTAAATTGGTTACATATGAGTGGAACAAGGATAAAGGCAGTGCCATCATCAATGGACGAACTGTCTGGCCTAGTTAAGTTTTATCTCAAAGGTTGCAAAAGGCTTGAGAGTCTCCCTACTAGCATTTATAATCTAAAAGCTCTCACATTTCTTTCTCTCTCTGGATGTTCAAAATTGAGATATTTTCCGGAAATCTCAGAGCCTCTGGAAAGTTTACGCTTCCTCCATTTTAATGGAACAGGAATTAAAGAGCTACCCTTTTCCATTGGAAATCTAAATGGACTTAAAGAATTGAACCTTGACAAGTGCTGCAACCTTGAAGCTCTACCTGACAGTATAAATAAATTAAACAATATTGAAAACTTTTCCCTGTTTGGGTGCACAAAACTTGAAAAACTTCCCACTTTATCAACTTCTTTAGCTGTCTTTTAATAATCTTACTTAACAAATTGTTATTTGTTACTATAATCTTTTTAGTTTTATTAGCCTTCTGGTTTATGTACACAAAAACTTAAAGACTTGTGAATGGTAGCCAACTTAAAACTCATCAGACTTTTAATTAAGTTTATACTGTGTTTTCAACTGAATTTCTTTCCTTGAATGAACGAGGAGGATTGGAAGTATCCAAGCAAGTCCAAGAACTTGTTAATTTAACCTGCTAGTTTCCTGGATGGTGCTTCTCACATTTTTTAAAATTAAACCAGTTATGCTGTATTATTATGAATTTACTTACAGGGGAGTGTTTATTGTTTTTGTTAGTGTCAGGGGAGTGGACACTTTTGATGACTTTACATTAAAACTAACAAAAAATTACAATTATTTACTTAATCACTACGCGTCATTCAAATATATATATGTATAATTTTAATTTACTTAATCAATACGCGTCATTCGAATATATATTTATATAATTTAATCAATACGCGTCGTTCTAATATATATATATATATATATATAAAACTGCAAGACTTGGGGGCGGTGGTCTCCCATTTCTATATAAAATTAATTTTGTATTTTGCAGGGCAAAGGAGGAAGTGCTTGGAATTATTTAGGCACTTTCCTGGAACCTGAGAACCTGATGAAGACTGAAGGTCAAGTGGGATCTTTTCTTATAGCTCTAGTTCGATCTTAGATCTGCAGTGGGTTGAACATGGCTTCCTCAAGCAAATATGATGTTTTTATTAGTTTCAGGGGAGAGGACACACGTGATAGCTTTACCAGCCATCTTTACGATGCATTGAGTAGGAAAAAGATTCATACATTCATCGATGACAGGCTAGAGAGAGGTGATGAAATTTCGCCAGCTCTTCGGAAAGCAATCAAGGATTCAGAGCTTTCAGTAATCATTTTTTCCCAAAACTATGCGTCTTCCACTTGGTGCTTGGATGAACTTGTTCACATACTTGAGTGCAAGAGAAAACATGGACAAATTGTGATACCTGTTTTTTATCGCGTAGATCCATCCCATGTAAGGAAACAGAAGGGTCATTATGCAGATGCATTTGCTAAGCTTGAAAAACGTTTTGGTTTGGAGAACAGGATGGACAAGGTGCATCAATGGAGGGCTGCTTTGGCACAAGCAGCCAGTATATCTGGCTGGAATTCACTGGTCAGCACGTATGTATAACTCTCCATAATTATTATTATTTTGGCCTTTTACATTGACATAACCTTTGATCACCCCGTGCAAGAAAACGATCCCGATTAGTCTTATCTAGCTAATAATGGCTTTTTTTTTTTTTTTTTTTTTTTTTTTTTTTTTGAATTTGATTTTTTGTATATACATATATCTAACCTTAGTATGTTCTCTAAGTATTTGAAATGCTTCTTGTATATATATTTGGTAGGCCTGAGTCCAAGTTGGTTGGGGTGATTGTTCATGACATTGTGAAGAAATTGAATTACAAGTTTTCAATAAGCAATGTAAAGGGTCTCGTGGGGATTGAAAAGCATATTAAGGGAATTGAGTCCTTACTATGTATTGACTCGCCTGGTATTCGAGTTATAGGCATTTGGGGCATGGGTGGTATCGGTAAGACAACCCTCGCTGGTGCTGTATTCAGACAGTTCTATTCTCAATTTGAAAGTTGTTACTTTCTTGCAAATGTTAGGGAAGAATCTGAAAAACACGGAATCAATTATTTGCGACATAAACTTATTTCCGAACTGCTAAAGGAAGAGGAAACAAATATGGGCTCCCCATGTGTTGAATTCAGTTTTGTTGGATCTAGATTGCATCTAACAGAGGTCCTTATTGTTCTTGATGATGTAGATCATTTTAAGCAATTAGAGACTTTAGTTGGGGATCTTGCTCAATTTGGTGATGGAAGTATAATCATTGTAACAACTAGAGATAAGCAAGTGCTAAGTACAGTGACTGACAAAATTTACAACATTGAGGGGTTAAACTTTGATGAGGCTTATTATCTTTTCTGTTCAAAGGCTTTTAAAGAAAAATCTTCCATATCAGGTGATTACTCTATACTGTCAGAAAAGGTGATATATTATGCACAAGGCGTTCCATTGGCTCTTACAGTGTTGGGTTCCTTCCTTCATTCTAAGAGTAAAGAAGAATGGGAAAGTGCATTGGAAAAACTGAAAGAAGTTCCCAACAAGGACATTCAAAATGTGTTGAGAATAAGCTATGATGGGTTAGATGACGAGGAAAAGGATATATTTCTTGATATTGCATGTTTCTTTACCGGAAATGAATCCCCAGCTTTTGTAGAATGTATACTCGATGCTTGTGGTTTCTCTACAAGAATAGGACTGCGGAATCTACATGATAAGTCTCTTATATACATGGGCGGGTACAATCTATGGATGCATGATCTGTTAAGAGAAATGGGTAGGCAAGTTGTTCGGGAACAGTCAATTAAGGAGCCTGGAAAGCGCAGTAGGTTGTGGAATATTAAGGATGTCTATCATGTGTTGAAAAGAAATTCAGTAAGTAACTTCTTTACTTAAATAAAATTTGGACCTTCAATGAAGAAGACATTGGCTATAAATATTTTTTCCAATATTCTAATTTATGCCCATTCACATGCTCCTTAATTACCAGGGAACTTCTACAGTTGAAGGCATATTCTTACATAATTCTGAGACTACAGAAGTAAACTTGAGCCCTGAAGTCTTCTCAGAGATGCATAGTCTGAGGTTGCTTAAAATTTATGGAACTGACAAGAAAAATATATGTAATCTCAAGTTTCCTCAAGGTCTTCAATATCTTCCTGATGCCCTTCGATTTCTCTGTTGGAATGGATGCTCTTTAAAATCTTTGCCATCAAATTTTACTGCGGAGAATATTGTTATACTTGAAATGCGTTACAGCCAACTAGAACAACTTTGGGATGGTGTCCAGGTATGCTTCAGTTTCATTATGTTTTTTTTTTTTTTTTTTTTTTTTTGTTTTTTTTGTTTTTTTTTTTTCCAAAACATAAAACTTTATTAATGATTCGAAGAATTACACAAACTAGCATCATTTTTTTTTTTTGTTTAATTTTGCTGAATGCTGTACATTATCAAGCAAATTATGCCAAGTAATAAACCAACCATAACCATTTCTCTTGATTCTTTAATTATTCCAGCATCTTGGGAAGTTAAAGAAGATGGATCTTAGTCACTCTAGCCACTTGATTCAAATCCCAGACCTCTCTCACGCTTCAAACCTGGAGACTCTAAATCTTGAATACTGTAGAAGCTTGCTTAAACTTCCTTCGTCTTTCCAATGCAATGACAAGCTTAGTTCTCTAAATCTGAGATGCTGCTCGAAACTTGAAAACCTTCCAGAGCTATCAAGGAGTATCGAAGAGTTAGTTTTAATTGGATGTGCAGCAATAAGAGAACTGCCCTCATCAATTGAATCTCTGGTCAAATTTAAGTCCTTGGATTTTCAGAACTGTAAAGGCCTTGTGAGTCTTCCAGGCAGCATATGTAATATGAAGTCCATCAAATCTCTCAGTCTATCTGGCTGCACGTCCATTGTCATATTTCCAAATCTTCCAAGATTTCTAAGTGAGTTAGATTTAAGTGGGACAAGCATAAAAGCAGTGCCCTCATCCATTGATCAGTTCTCTGGTCTTGTTAAATGGACTCTTAAAGATTGCAAGTGGCTTGAGAGTCTCCCTGCTAGGATATGTAATCTAAAATATCTCAGCTTTCTCTATCTATCTGGTTGCTCAAAACTGGAATACTTACCCCAAATCTGGGAGCCAATGGAACGTTTACACTGTCTCCATCTAGATGGAACAGGAATTAAACAGCTTCCCTTTTCGATTGGAAATCTAAGCCAGCTGGGAGAATTGAACTTGGATATGTGCAAGAACCTTGAGTTTCTCCCTGACAGCATTACTAAAATATTAAGTGCCATTGCACATATTTCCTCTTTTGATGACCAAATACTTGGAATACCTAGTGAATGTGGAGACAGTGGTAGTCCATTCCAATTAATCAACAAGAAAGACCTTTCATTTTTTAACTGTCTAAAATTGGATCAAGAGGCACGCAGGAGGATACTGGCTGATGCACGGATGAGGATTTTGCGTGTGGCCAGTTTAGCACTAAAAAATGAAACACTATTCCCACCGAAACGGAGATTTCATTCTGATATAGAACCTTCAATAAGAATTTGTTGTCCAGGAAACGAAATTCCTGAGTGGTTCACCTACCAATGTAATGGATCTTCAATGATGAATATCCAGCTTCCTCTAAATTGGAATGATGCCAACATTTTAGGTATTGCTCTATGTGCTGTTGTAGGATTTCAGAACTTTACCAGTGATGGTGGGGATCCAACTATCTTATTCCAGTTCTCGCTTAGGGGAAAAAACGATGGATATGGATCAAACACATTCTGTTGGCGTGTGAAGGGTTGGAAGATGGATGAGGACGCAAGAGGAGTTGTGAATTCAGATCATTTGTTCATGTGGTATGATCATGGCATGTTTGATGGCATGCTTGACAAGATTCCTAAGAAAACTGAAAGCTACTGTTCCTCATTTTTCTTCACCACACATATTGATCGTTCAACCATCAAAAAGTGTGGGTTCAGCCTGCTATATGCCCAAGATGCGGAGAGATGTGGTATCATTGATCAAGATGGCAGGGAACTAATAGTGGAAGGTACTAAGAGACGCTGGAATGCGTTCAAACAGAATGGTTTTCTACAACAGAAAAGAAGAAGATGATGAACCGAATGCTAAGAGACAAGTCATATTCTCTTCCATTCTGGTATCCATTTGAGCTTAGTTTTTTATTTTTTATTTTTTATTTATTTCCTTTGTTGCACATTAATAGCATTCCAAATCGTATTTAGTCTGCATTAAATGCAAATTATTCCACTTTTTATGCTTAGCCAGAAAGAGGACTAGACAATAACAGAGGAGAAGAATTATTGTTTTCTTAGGGCTTATTGTCTCACACTTGCTGCTCACATAGCTGTTAGCACTTAGCAGAGTCACTCAAATCCTATGCTGTTTCCCAATAGGATTAACATCTTTTGTTCACTTTGCGATTATATCTATTATATATCTTTAACTGATTGAATTCAAGTTTGGAGTTCAGACCCTTACTCCTTTGGAGGAAGGCCAGCTTTGTGATGAATCAATCACACGTACAAGTGTATACATGTGTATATGTCATACAAGTTTAACGAAAGTAACATTTTCATTGAAATGAAAAAGTCGATTGTTTGTATCCAAGAGGCACTGTAGTGTTCTTGCTTGCCATGATTCCAGCTCCTTTTGAAGAAGGTGGGGTTGCTTTTATTTAAAAAGTTTTATTTTAAATTGCCTGAAATTGGAACAGGAAGCATGTAGGCGGATAATGGCTGATGCACAGAAAGAAAATCTTGCATATAGCAACTTTTTCATTAAAAGTTTAAAGCGTCTCTCTCTCTCTCTCTCTCTCTCTCTCTGTATATATATCTATATGTATATATAAACATACGCACATACACCATACAAACACATCTGTTAGAGGCGGTGATCCAAATTCTTGTTGACCCGACCCAATAACCTCGTGGTGCGACCGCGCCCCCACAGTATGGACCTTTCCAATTTTTAAGTTTATTCCATCCGTACAGTATATATATGTTTTCGAGGGTTTTTTTGGATGTATTGAGTTTTTGCCTCTCTATTTGCTCACCTTTTGTATCAATCTCGATCAATAAAAATTTGCATTTCTTTGCCCGTGGTTTTTTCCTGTTAAGGATTTTCCATGTAAATCTGTGTGTTCTATTTTTATTCTTATATTACTATTGTTTTTGTTCTATTTTTCGTAACAACATCCATATATATGCTTTCTAATTATTTTTGTCCATGATGCAGGGATTTCACAGCCTTCAATTAGAGTTTCTTGTCCAGGAAATTAAATTCTTGATTGGTTTACGTTCCAAGCTCAGTGGTCTTCCATGAATATTAAGCTTCCTCTTAATTGGCTACCAACTTCTTGGGTCTTGCTCTATGCGCTGTTGTTGCATTGTAGGATTGCCTTGTTTGTTGGAGTCTCTGGATTTCATACCATCTCTTATTGAAGATAAATGATGGTCAATACCTCCATCTTTGTTTGATTGTAAACGGATGGGAAAAAGATAATGACACAAGAGGAATTGTGAATTCTGATCACGTATTCCTGTATCTCTCAGGATTTTAATGAGAAACAAGCTGATTATTGGTTCTCTGTTTGCAATGCCTCGTTTAAATTCAACCCACGTAATAGGTCAGGAAAAAGTTCAACCGTAAAAAAGAGTGGGATCAGCTTATTATATGCCCAATTAGATGCAGAGTGATTTGGTATCATTTATCAACATGTTAGGAAACCAACGGTAGAAGCAGCTAAAGCTAAGAGACGCAACCAGAATGAGTTTGAGGCCAGTGGAAATGTGTTTATTATCGACTTTGATGAAGAAGATGATGATGAACCAGATCCTGAGAGAATTTGAAAGCAGAAAAAATCAGCTTGCGTTCTGTATACTAACGTAGGTGATTCGTATTCATCATTCTAGTATCGTTTTAAGCTTTAGTTGGATTGTTATGTCCCTTTTGGACTCTAAAACCAACTTAAATTGTGTTTGGCTTGCATTAAATGAGAAATGTTCTACTTTGTTGTGCTAAGGGAGAATAAAAACACCAGAGTAAAGCAAAGGAAGGAAAGTTTGTCAATTGCTTATGCCATCTAGTATGCATATTATTACGGTCCTTCTATTTTAATTATTTATTTATTATCCTTATCATTATTAAATGAATCTATGATCGAAATGAGACTCTACAATCCATCATGTTCATTTGAACTGTGTCCTATAAGACATCTTTACTTTCTTTAGTGAGTCATGGTCAGTTGGTGGTTCAAGCCTAGTCATGTCTAGAATACCATTTGTAAATCATCCAATGAGCCTCATCCTAAAGTGTCAGTCAAGTTTTGAGATGCTCTAACTGGATATATTTGCTCAGACTAAGATTATTTGTCAAAGATTTTTTTTATGAAATATGTTGGTTCATGAACACTCCCTTATACATGTATATTGATGTAATTCTGATCAAGTTAGGATTTCTTAACGGTTGAAGTTAAAGATACTTTTTGCTTGCAAGGATAAAGACTTAAGTTGCATTTATCACTGATGTTGTATTTTCATTTTGCTTTGTGTATTGACCTCTGTTTTCATCATGGCTTGCGTAAGAACTATGACTTTAGAATATCATGTAAATACAAAACAGTGTTCAATCTGACAATATGATGCTATGCAGAGAAGTAGAATCGAAAATGTATAAATGGTTCACTGCCATGATCAAGTTTTAGAGAGAGAGAGAGAGAGAGAGAGAGAGAAACAGTGTGTATATATATTTATACAGAGTTCTACAATGACCGTATATATGCACACACACACACACAGAGACATATATATATTTTGGGTAAATGCCAATGTATTAAAGCCTTTTACCCCAAAAAAATGCATTAAGGCCAAAAGAATCCCACAGGAAATTACAAAGAGGCCACAGCCTCTGCCTCCTCAGCATTCATAATGTCAAAAATAATCGAGGCACTTCAACAAAATAACATAGTTTATCTGTATATGCTATATATGCCTAGGATGCGGAGAGTTTTGATGTCATTATAGCTAAGAGACTCCGGATGAGTTGAAGCCAGTGGCAGGGGAAGTGGCAGTGTAAGTAGGACTATGCGTTTTTTAAGCTCCGATGAGGACAAAGAAATGTCAAACCAAATCCTAAGAGAATTTGATGACTATTACTTGGACGAGGAACAGGAAGAAAAAGAGAAAACACATCCAAAAATAATTAGGAAAGAAATGATAATTATGATGTTGATCTTATGCTGCTGTTTTTGATTTTCATGCAAAGCTGAAAAAGAATAGAGGAAAAGTCAATAGACAGCAGGTAATTGATTCTTTGGATGGTTCTAATATTCGCAATAGAATTGTAAATAGATTGAGGTGTGCTATTAATAAAAGACTAATTCAATTTCTAAAGAGAACACCATTCCTTCACTGGTTTTTCTACATCTCATATGCATTTTGTTCTTGATCATTTAGATTTCAGAGAAGTGTACTAGTCGAAGGCTTATTCCATGTGTATTTGACGAGTCTTAGTAGTCTTCTCAATTTGTATAATCTGAGATTTCTCAAAGGTTATATCAAGTAGTGCATAGTACATCTTCTCAAGTCCCTTCCTGATACACTTAGTAATGACTTAGATATCTCCATTCGTAATGACTAACGATACCCTTCGAAATATTTTCCTTCAAATTCCAGTCGAACTAATCTTGATGAACTTAAAACAGTGAACAACGAACTAGAGATATTAAAACTATAGGAATAGGATAACTCAGGGTAAACTCTATAAAATACTCCTTCATATGAAAGATCTAGATTGGTCCTTGAAGCATATTTTTAGACAGTATGTATGGTCTAGATATCCTGTGGAGTCCAACAGCGCTAATAAAAGAAGGTGATAAGAATGCTGTGGAAAACTATCATTGATGAATAAATGAAAAAGGATAAGATCCCAAAACTTTAATCTCAGTAAGAGGCACATATACTTATATAGAAAATGGAGTATGATCAGAAACTTTCATATATTTGTTAAAAAAAAAAAAAAAAAAAAAAAGAATAAAATTTCACGGGCCTAAAAATAAAGCAACAAAAAGCATCTTTATTGCCTTATGGCCTACATTGACAATATCATATTTAACAGGGGGAGTCGAACAGATTCCACTAATTGTTTTGAAAGAGATTATTTTTAGTTTACTGGGATTTAGATTTCAAGAACTTTCAAGTCCACAGAACTGTGTTCCCTTTACATTTTTATTTTTGGTAATTACGCAATAGAATTTATACTCGCAATTTTAATTATTTCGTATGTGGTAAGCATACTAAAAGGTACTCTGCTTCTTCCTTGAAGGAACAATGAAGTTACCTAAGCAAGGCCAAGCACTTTAACTTGAATTGCAAGTTTTTTTCGAAAGGAGTGTCTGTGACGTGTCTTTCTCAATGTCTATAATCACAGTTTGCATGTCTTAACATATAGATTTGAAGGAGATTAATATGCGTTCCTCTTCTTTTTCTTCTTTTAATCTCTTTAATATAGCATTACTATTCTCTCATTTTATTTATTAGCCTTCTGGTTTTATGTAGTACTCGAAACAAAGAATTGTTAATGGAAGCCAAAGGCAAATATTTGCTGTTCTAATTAAGCAGGGACACCGGATGATTATGGTTTTTGTTTTGAGGGAAAATAGCTGCTCGTCATCATATCAATGAATATATATTTGAAGGCTAGGCCTGTTTGCGCTTTTGTCATGTGCATTGCAACAAAGTTGTACACTCCATTTCTTGTATTTACAAAGAAATAAAGAGTATAATCTATTTTTTTATTTTATTTTATTTCAAAATGGGTTTAATCTATCTCTTCTGAAATTGCAGGGAAAAAAAAAAAAATAATACTTGGAAAACACGTACAATATATTACAATGTCCAACGTACATTTGTACCAGTGTAACCTAGTCGTTGGTATTAGCTGATGACATTTTTGACCATATATCTGACAAGTATGTAGGGTCTGGATTATCCTATGTAGCCCTAACTCCTAAGCACTAATAGTATTAATTAAGAATGTTAACCAATTAATGGGCCTTTCTCGTTTCTTTAATCAAAGAAGGGATGGATTTTGATTTTTAAACCCGGGGTATATGGGACACTAATGGAGTTTCATAAACAAATTGAAAAAGAAAATTGATCCTATCACTTTCAACCATGCAAAGGCACGTATTGTGTATGAAAAAGAAAGAAAAAGATGCATCCACCGGCCTACCAAAAGAGATGATGCGATTAGCGTCTTTGTTTAATTTATTGGCACATGGCCGACAGGCATTCACAGTCACTGAAACCTAGACTAGTAATTTGTTGTTTAGCAATATCAGATTAATTAGTTCGTTGGGATTTGGATTTCAACAGCTCTCAAGTCCTATAAATTTTATTCTCTTTTTACTTTTTTTCTTTTTAGCAAGTTTCCCAACTTAAAAAGTCATCAACATCATATTATATTCCAATTAAAGTTGCACTGTAATTTCAACTAAATTTCTTTCTCTGAATAAACGAGGCTAGGAAGTATCTAAGAAAGTCCAAGCAGTTAGTAATTTAACCTCTGGTTGGTGCTTTTTCATTTTTTTTTATTATTTTAAATTAAACTAGTTTGGCTGTGTTGAACTAGTTTGGCATTTTTTGCCACAGTTCTGGCTGGATTAGCAGCGTTTGAATATGGCTTCCTCTTCTTCTTCGTCTTATTCTTATATGCGTCCCCAAGAGAAGTATGCTGTTTTTGTTAGTTTCAGGGGACTGGACACCCGTGATAACTTTACCAGCCATCTTTATGAAGCTTTATGTAGGAAGAAGGTGCATACATTCATAGATGACAGACTTGAGAGAGGTGATGAAATTTCACCAGCACTTGTGAAAGTAATCAAGGAAGCAATGCTTTCAGTAATCATTTTCTCTTAAAACTATGCTTCCTCCACTTGGTGCTTGGATGAGCTTGTTCAAATTCTTGAATGCAGGGAAAAAGGACAGATGGTGATACCTGTTTTTTGTCGCCTAGATCCATCCCATGTACGGAAACAGAAGGGCAGTTATGCAGTTGCATTTACTAAACTTGAAGAACGTTTCCAGAACAGGATGAACAAAGTGCATCAATGGAGGGCTGCTCTGACAGAAGCAGCCAATCTATCTGGGTGGGATTCACTGGTCACCAAGTTTGTATAACTCTCTAAAACTTAGTTTTTTTTCTATTTAACCCATAGAACCTTTGATCGTTCTACAAGAAAATCATCCCGGTTAGTCTACCTATATTATTCATATTTTTTCCCCTGCTGTATAGATATATGAATATATTCCTAATGTTGTAGACAGAGGACTAAAGGAGAAACCAAGAAAATTGATTTTTATTAATATAAAACGATTGGTACACTCTCACGTATAAAGAGAGCAACACACTCACTCACACAAATGAGCAACACACACTAACACACTCACACTCACTTGATTTTTGACTTACACTAGGACACAAAACACCTTCTCACACTCTTCTCACTCAAAGGACACACACTCACACTCACACTCACACGTACAGCACTCTCTCTTTTTTCTATTGCTATTGGACATGACGCTTAACTCATACATCATCACCTATTTATAGAAGAGAAAGTCGGTTGTGGATACTTCTAGAAATATTTAATTATAGATATTTTTCTCACCACTTCCAAGGCACTAGTTGTTCTCCAATTTTAAAGAGAAAACAAGATAACTCTAGATTCTTCTAGGGAGCTAAGTCGGCATTGATATTTATCAATACTCCCCCTCAATGTCGACTCTCTTGATTGATTCTCTATTCACCATGTTGAGCATTTCTCTTAACTTTGTAAGCTTGGTAATATTGAGTGCTTTAGTGAATAAGTCTGCCGCTTGATCTTCTGTTTTAACGTGTTGCATTTTAATTTCTTCTAGCAGTACTTTTTCTCTGATAAAATGATAATGTATCTCCACATGTTTTGTCCCTGCATGAAATACCGGATTCTCCGCCAATTGTATTGCTGATTGGTTATCGCAATGGAGAGAAACTGCATAGTCAACTTGTTGATGTAAATCTTTAAGTAGTTGTCTTAACCACATAGCTTCTTGGCCTGCCATAGCAGCTGCTCTATATTCTGCTTCTATAGTTGACAGAGACACAGTTGGTTGTCTTTTACTGCACCAACATACTGCTCCCGAACCAAGGCTGAATATATATCCAATAGTCGATCGTCGTGTATCATGATCTCCAGCATAGTCGGCATCACAGTAACCAACCAACTTGCATTCCTCTCCTCTTTCATATAGAAGCCCCAAGTTTATAGTGCCTTTAACGTACCTTAATATTCGTCGGACTGCTTCCAAGTGAGGTTTCTTTGGACTTTGCATATACCGACTTACAACTCCAACTGCAAATGAAATATCTGGCCGCGTCAGTGTTAAATAGATAAGACTTCCTACCAATTGTTGGTACATAGTAGCATCCTCCAAGTCTTTTCCTTCATATGCAGATAGCTTAGCATTCACCTCCATTGGAGTTGATATTGGCTTGCAGTCCAACATTCCAAATTTTTGTAATAGATTCTTTGCATACTTTTGTTGACCAAGAAATAAACCTTTCTCTGTTCGGTCAACTTCGAGTCCAAGGAAGTGCTTGAGCTCCCCAAGTTCCTTCATCTGGAAGAGAACTGATAAATTTCTCTTTGTTTGAGAGATTTCATCTTCATGATCTCCTGTGATAATTAAATCATCCACATATACTAGCACTACTGCTAGTTTTGTTCCTTCAGTCTTCACAAATAAACTAGAATCTGCAGAAGATACTATATATCCACTTTGAAGAAGGAACTCTGCAATCTTACCGTACCATGCCCGCGGAGCTTGTTTTAGACCATAAAGTGCCTTCCTTAGCTTGCACACGTATTCTGGAATAGTTTTGCTTTCAAAACCCTTGGGCTGTATCATATAAATTTCTCTGTCTAGATCTCCATTCAAGAAGGCATTCTTCACGTCCATCTGCCACAGCTTCCAGTCTTTACTTGCTGCAAGTGCTAGTAGAACACGTACGGTAGTGATCTTTGCTACTGGACTAAACGTCTCATCATAGTCTAGTCCATATTGCTGTGAGAATCCTCGTGCGACTAAACGAGCTTTATATCTTTCAATTGATCCATCATGATGAGTTTTTATCTTGTAAACCCATTTACAGGATATGGGTTTTACAGTTTTAGGTTTAGGCACCAAATCCCAAGTTTGATTTTGATTTAATGCAGAAATTTCTTCTTCCATAGCCTTTCTCCATTCATGATATTTAGATGCTTCTTCATATGATGTAGGTTCTTTTATATCCTCCATTTCTGTTATTACTACATTAGCGTACCTGGGATTTGGTCTTCGTTGTCTGCTCGATCTTCTTGGTTGTGGAGTTGTCTCTTCGTCATTTTGTTGAAGATTCGACCCGATGTTCTCTAGTATTCCTTGATGTACACCAGACCGCCAGGGACTTTGAGATGATATCATAGGCTCGTCTGCTACAGTCGGCTCGTCTTCTCCTTCATTTGTTGGCTGGCATGCTTCATATTCTTGTTCCCCCATATTTTGTTGTAGCTTGACCTCAATCTCCTTTGAATTTGGCAACTCTGTATTTTGAGGTGCCCACCAAGAAGATGCTTCATCGAACACCACATTTCGTGAAGTATAACATCGTCCAGTATTAGGGTCACAACATCTCCACCCTTTTCTTTGGCTATCATATCCGACAAAAATGCATCTTATTGCCTTCTTATCAAACTTCATGCGTAAGTGAGAAGGCACAAACACATAGCAAACACAGCCAAAGATTCGAAAGTGGCTTACTGTGGGTTTTATGTTCCATAGTTTTTCAAAGGGTGAGAGGAATCCTAACTTTGCTTGAGGGAGCCTATTAATCACATGAGCTGCTGTATTCATGCACTCAGCCAAAATCTTCCTGGAACATTTTTTGCATGTAGCATGCTCCGACATGTTTCTGCAAGATGTCGGTTCTTTCTTTCCGCAATACCATTTTGTTGCGGAGTATTTGGACACGTCAATTGATGTCTTACTTTGTATTCTCTTAAATATTGTATAAATTCTCTTGAGGTATATTCTCCCCCATTATCTGTGTGTAGGCATTGTATCCTTTTGCCTAATTCTCTTTCTACCTTTTCCTTAAATTGCTTAAATTTTGAAAAGGTCTCAGATTTTTCTTTCATAAAGAAAACCCAGACGTACCTTGAAAAATCGTCAATGAATGTCACCATATAATGCATGCCTCCAACTGATGACTGCTTGATACGCCCGAAGACATCAGAGTGAATGAGTTGCAGAGGCTCTTTTGCTTGGAACTTTGAATCTTCAAATGGTAGTTGATGTGCTTTGCCGTATTGACACCCTGCACAGATTGTGTCGACACCGACATCGAGTTGGGGAAGACCCTTGAGCATTGACTTTTTCATCATCACCTTCAACTTTTTGTAGCTGACATGTCCTAACCGTGCGTGCCAAAGGTCTGATGTCTCGTTCCTTCTTGTCTTGTTTACATAGGCAGACTCTGCTGACATCACATAGATAGATTCCAAACGCGGCCCCTTCATTGTTGGTGTACCAGAGATTTTAAGGTCTCGATACACCTTAACATCCTCAGGTCTAAACAATACATAATTTCCTGAAGATGTTAGTTGAGCTACTGACAGCAAATTCTTCTTCATTCCTGGCACATGATAGACATCTTGCAGTTGAACTTGATGGCAACTAAAACGAGGCATGATTGCTGCCTTACCAACGTGAGCTATCGGCAATCTTGAGTCATTTGCCGTCACCACCATACGCCCTCCTTTATACTCTGTCATGCTTTGCAACTTCTCTTTATCTCCCGTCATATGATTTGATCTTCCAGAGTCTATAATCCAATCATTTTTATAATCAATGCGTCTAGGGATAACCACTGCGAGTGCCGTTTCCCTTTCTTGCATTGAACTTGAGCCATCCATGAGCTCAGCAGTAGCCAAAGATGCTTCAACATCCCATTCATCTTCACTTATATTATTTTGAGGCTCTGGGATAACTATATTACTTTCTGTAAATTTCTTCCTTAGTCTACAGTTTTTAATATAATGTCCTTTTCTTCCACAGTTGAAGCATCTTCCATCATCTCTTTTATTTTCAAAAAATCGTCCATTATTTCTTTTATTTTCTAAATATTGTTGTCTATTTTTATTATTCCTTTGTTCTCCTCTAAAATCTTCTCCATGTTGATTTACCTTATTAAATTTTTGTTGTTTGGGTCGGCCTTTTCTTCTGCCGCTAAAGAGCGCTTCTTCATCGCTCTTTAGTGAGACCCCAGCCATTTGTTTGATCATATTTTCTTGATCAATAAGTAAATTTTCTAATTCAATCAATGAAGGTTGGACTGGCCAACCTTGAATGGCTGAAATAAATCCTTTAAATTCAGGTCTCAACCCATGTAAAATTATTCTCCTCATTCTAGATTCTGTAATAGGAGAACTAGGATCTAACTCAGTAATTTCGCGACTAAGAGTTTTTACCTTGTTGAAATATTTCTGGATTGTCATGTCGTGCTGTGTTGTTGACAATAATTCACTCTCGAGAAGCTGCAACCTTGTGTCATTCTTCCTTGAGAAGAGTCTTGCAAACGTGTCCCAGGCCTCTTTTGGCACTTCAGTATCCCGTATGTACTCCAACATCTCTTCTTCAACTGTAGATTTAAGGGCAAACATTGTCTTACCAGCTTTGATATTCCACTTCTTCAAAGCCTCTGCATCCTGTGGTTGCTCGACTTCACTGCCAGCTATGATCTCCCAGAGATCTTGGCCCTTCAAATATGACTTCATGCACGTTGACCACGTGCCGTAATTCTGACTGTTGAGCTTCTTAATACCTCCACCAACTTGAAGGTCTCCCATTATGGTTGCTGGAAATTCCCGCAGCATTATGTAAACTTAGTCTTGACTGCGTGACCACGAACAAGAAGCTCCCACAAAGTTGAACTTGGACCAACCAGGCTCTGATACCAAAAATGTTGTAGACAGAGGACTAAAGGAGAAACCAAGAAAATTGATTTTTATTAATATAAAACGATTGGTACACTCTCACGTATAAAGAGAGCAACACACTCACTCACACAAATGAGCAACACACACTAACACACTCACACTCACTTGATTTTTGACTTACACTAGGACACAAAACACCTTCTCACACTCTTCTCACTCAAAGGACACACACTCACACTAACACTCACACATACAGCACTCTCTCTTTTTTCTATTGCTATTGGACATGACACTTAACTCATACATCATCACCTATTTATAGAAGAGAAAGTCGATTGTGGATACTTCTAGAAATATTTAATTATAGATATTTTTCTCACCACTTCCAAGGCACTAGTTGTTCTCCATTTTTAAAGAGAAAACAAGATAACTCTAGATTCTTCTAGGGAGCTAAGTCGGCATTGATATTTATCACCTAACATGTTCTCTAAGTATTTTAATTACTTTTATGGTAGGCCCGAGTCCAAGTTGATTGAGGGAATTGTTAAAGACATTTTGAAGAAGTTGAATTACAAGTTGTCAATAAGTGAAGTAAAGGGTCTGGTTGGAATTGAAGACGTATGAAGAAAATCAAGTCCTTATTACGATGGATTCCCCAGATGTTCGAGTTGTAGGTATTTGGGGCATGGGTGGTATAGGCAATACCACCCTTGCTGGTGCTGTACTTAACCAATTGTCTTATCAATTTGAAAGGTGTTACTTTCCTGAAAATGTTGGAGAAGAATCAGAAAAACATGGAATAAATCATTTAAGAAAAAAGCTTTTTTCTAAACTGTTAGAGGAAGAAAAAATAAATATGGGCTCCTCATTTGTTGAATAAGCATCTATTAAAGACAGATTGCGCCAATTATTGTTGTTGATGATGTCAATATTTCAAGTCAGATAGAATTTTTAGTTGGGAATCATGGTCAGTTTGGCTATGGAAGCTGAATAATTGTAACAGCTAGAAATGTGCAGGTACTAAGGCAACTAGCTGATGACATTTACAGAGTTGAGGGGTTAAACGATTATGATGCTTTTGATCTTTTACATTCAATTGCTTTTAAGGGAAACACTGTGGGAACAGAGCATTTGTTACTCTCATAACGGGTGGAGATTATGCATGTGGCAATCCATTTGCTATTAAAGTTTTGGGCTCTGTCCTTTATTCGAGGAGCAAAGAAGAATGGGAAAGTGCACTGGATAAACTGGAAGCAGTTCCAAAAAAGGACATTCAAAGTGTGCTGAAAATAAGTTATGGTGAGTTAGATGATAAGGAACAAGATATATTTCTTGATATTGCATGTTTCTTCAAAGGATATGATGCAAATTTTTTAGAAAGAATACTTGATGGTTGTGGCCTCTTTGCAATCATAGGAATACAAAGTTTGATTGATAAGACTCTCATAACCATCATCAACAATAAGCTGCGAATGCATGATCTGCTGCAAGAAATGGGTAGAGAAATTGTCCGAGAAGACTATTAAACACCTGGAGACCGTAGTAGATTATGGAAAACTGAGAATATCCATGATGTGTTCAAAAGAAACAGGGTAAGTGAACTAGATGCTTGACTTTCCTTTTAAAGAAGTTGGACTTTTCTTTCTTTTCTTTATGAGCAACAAAATATTGGTACAGATATACTGTTTTCCAGTGTTTAACTGAAGTTTTTGTATGCTACTATATGTCTCATTTATTTACTAGGGATCTGCAAAAGTTGAAGGCATATTCCTAAATACATCTGAGATGAAAGAGATAATTCTGAGCCCTGAAATCTTCTCACAGATGCATAATCTAAGGTTGCTTAAAATTTATAATTTTGATGAGGAAGAGAAATGCAAACTGAAATTTCCTCAAGGTCTTCATTGCCTTCCTGATGCACTTACATATCTATATTGGGATGGATACCCTCTTAAATCTTTGCCATCATAGTTTAGTCCAGAGAACATTGTTATCCTTCAAATGCCTAACAGCCAACTTGAGGAACTTTGGAATGGCGTTCAGGTATGCTCTAATTTAATTATGATATTAAATACCACATTGTGTGAATTTCAAAAGAGCTATGCCAAGCAATCATAGCCATTATTATCTGCCTTGATAACTTTTCTTAAATATTAATTGCAGGATCTTGGGAAGTTAATAGAGATGGATCTTAGTCACTCTAAGCACTTGACTAAAATCCCAGACGTTGCTCACGCTCCGAACCTTGAGACTATAAATCTTGAATACTGTATAAGTTTGCTTCAACTTCCTCCAACTCTGCAATATCATTGCAAGCTCAGTTCTTTGAACCTGAGATGCTGCTCAAAACTTGAGAAACTTCCAGAGCTATCCAGGAATTTGAAAAGAGTTAGTTTTGGAAGGATGTACAGAAATAAAAGAAGTTCCCTCATCGATTGGATCTCTGGACAAACTCGAGTCTTTGAATCTTCACAACGGTAAAGTCCTTATGAATCTTCCGAGCAGCACTAGTAATATGGATTCACTCAAATCTCTGAGTCTCTCTGCCTGCGCATCCATTGACATGTTTCCAAGTCTTCCAAAGGTTCTAAGTCGGTTAGATATAAGTGGAACCACGATAAAGGCAGTGCCATCATCAGTAGACGAACTGTCTGGTCTAGTTAAGTTTTATCTCAAAGGTTGCAAAAGGCTTGAGAGTCTCCCTACTCGCATTTATAATCTAAAAGCTCTCACATTTCTTTCTCTCTCTGTATGCTCAAAATTGAGATACATTCCGGAAATCTCAGAGCCTTTGGAAAGTTTACGCTTCCTCCATTTGGATGAAACAAGAATTAAAGAGCTACCCTCTTCCATTGGAAATCTAAAAGGGCTTAAAGAATAGAACCTTGACAACTGCTGCAAGCTTAAAGCTCTACCAGACAGCATCAATAAGTTAAACAATACAGAACACTTTTCCTTGTTTGGCTGCTCAAAACTTGAAAAATTCCCAACTTTATCAACTTCTTTAGCAAATTCGGATGCATGCCAACATAGCCTGGATTTAAAATTTTTCAATTGTATGAAGTTGGATCATGAAGCAAGCAGGGGAATAATGGCTGATGTACATATCAGAATTTTGCGTATGGCAGCTTCTACATTAAAAACTAAGAATGTAAGTTTGTTTGTTTGTTTCTTTCTATCTCTCTCTCTCTCTCTCTATATATATATATATATATATATTGTTTACATAGAATGTAAGTTTTTCGTCCATGATCAATGATTGTTTAAATGCTTTCTAATCCATTTCCATCCATGAGACAGGAATTTCCATTCTTTGCATCACCCTCGTTAAGAATTTGGTGTCCAGGAAATGAAATTCCAGATTGGTTTACGTACCAAACAGAGGGAGATGAAACTCCAGATTGGTTTACGCGGCCATCAAAGGGATCTTCACTGAATATCCAGCTTCCTCTAAATTGGCACTCCAACTTGTTGGGTATTGCTCTCTGTACTGTTGTTGCATTCAGGAATTGCGATCGTAATTTACCCTTGTGGATATCATGTAAATGCTCATTGAAGAGGAACAATGGTATAGGCCATAAGTTCAACTGGTTTATGAACTGGAATAGGATGATGGCTAGCAAGACTTGGGGAGTTGCAGAATCTGATCACATGTTCTTGTGGTATGACCATAGCATCTTTGAGGATTTTATTAAGAAACAAGCAAACTTTTTTTCATCTACTTGTAATGCCACATTTATTTTCAACCCAGTGCATCAATTTTCAACCATCACAAAGTGTGGGATCAACTATTATATGCCCAAGATGCAGAGAGACTTGGTATCCTTAGTCAAGATGATAGGGAACCAGATGTCGAACATAATATAACTAAGAGAAGCCGGAATGCGTTTGAAGCCGGTGGAGGTGTGATTTTTATAAGCTCTGACAAGGAAGAAGAAGATGATCAACCAAATCCTAAGAGAATTTGATGCATCTCTTCCAGATTAATGTAAGGTGACTCCTTTCATCATTCTAGTATCCATTTATGCTTAGTTAATTTCTTACTTTGTTTTGGACGTTAATGGAATTGTGTTTAGCTTGCATTAAATACAAATTATTCTACTTCTTATGCCAAAACCATTGAAAATAAAAAATAAAAAAGAATCACGCGTTGACAGAGAAAAGAAAACTTGTCAATTTCACATTTAATCTTATTTACGCTTCAAGCAAATTATTCAACTTTTTATGCTAAGCAAGAAGAAAAGGACAACACCTAAAAAAAAAAAAAAAAATGGCAATTTCATATGTCATCTGTTATTATGCATTATTATTCGCTATTAATCTATTATGAATTTCTTTTTTGTTCAATTTGAAAATGTGATTTTGGAAAATATGACATACATGTTCTCATACTTTCCCCTTGTATTGGCGTTAAAGGATTACTCTCACTCAAAACCCTATCCAGTCTCTGAATAGGATTAACATCTAGCTTGAGTTTGAGTTTGAGTTTGTAGTTCAGTTCATCCCTCCTTAATTTGCAACTTTCCAGTGACTATAAGATGGTTAAAATTTAAGACAATGATTGAAGTGGTACCCTTGAGAATTGGGTGTTTCAAAAATCTTCAGTCCTTTCTTCTGCGTTACCGCAGAAGACTTAGGATCTTCCCACCGACAGTTGTAAGTTAACTAGTCTTAGATGGCTTAATCTTGGTGGCTGCTCAAATTTGGAAAACTTCCGATAAATAAGAATTTGTCATTCAGGCGACTTTGCACGCTTCGCACACTTTTGCCAACCAAAAGAATTGAATAATACATGTAAAAGATATAAAGAACAATAAAAGCTTTATTGATATATAGTCTGAAACAATGATTTGAGTCCGAGATAGTAGATACCTCCATGAAAACTTAATTAATATCAACTCTATCATATCCGTGACAATCAGACCAACAAAAAAACATATGTAAATAGATAAATTAAAAACAATTAGACCAACAAACAAAAACAGAAATAGCTAAATTAAAATAAGTTGATAGGAGGAGTTGCATTAATTTGAACTAGATTTTCTTGGTAGTTAAACACTTGAAGTGATGTTCCATGAATATCTAAATCTTTAATTTTTCGGATGGAAGGGTCTACCAAAATCAGATCATGACGACATCCACCTCCGTGTACCTCGAGAAGAACCTTATTGTTGTTCCAAAATCCACTTATACTCGGTCCTAATAATTTGAAGGGTCCAACAATAAATAGATTAGTCCATGATTCCTTGACACCATATTCACCCAACACCCATATGTTATGGGTCTCTGTTTGATTCTTTCTATCTTTAACATAATGATCAAGAGCAAGGGATGCATTATGAAACATAAGGCTATTCCGACAGTTACCATCACTGCTGCTTTCAATTATAAAAGGAGGCAAAGGTGTTGTTATGAATACCTCATTGCTGATGTCGAATGACATGACATGTTCTCCATACTCTTCATTCCATACCAACCACGAAATCATTTCGCCACCGTTGCATCCTTCAACTGAATATGCCGACATAATATCACAAGTTGGGATGATACCTGGTAGCAATTTCCAACAGCCTGCTTTTAAGCTGTAAACTTCAACCTCTTGTTGGCACGGACGGACAGGGCGTCGATTGTCTCCAAACAATCTTTGGATTGAGACAAGTTTGTAATCATTGTTTTTGGGATCAAAACCGAATCCCATCTCTCGATGTTGAAACATTTTCTTATCCGGATTGCTTTTGTATAATCCATCTGGAATAATTTTTGCATCTCTTGTTGCAGGGTTCCATAAGACATACATATCTATACGCCTAAGACATACCACACCATTACAGCAGCCCACCACCTTGACGACACGATCTTTCGAACTCATTGAATCCATTAATGGAGTATCGGATAATATTGTTTGGGTATAAACGACTTCTAAGGTTTCATCACAAAGTAAAGAGATGACATGCTTGCTACTGATAAGATCCTCGTATTTGACAAGGATATAAGAATTCCTTATCTTCCGGCGTACCTCAATGAAAGGCCGACTGGTGATAATGGAGTATAATGACTTGCAGACGCCTTTGCATCGTCGAAGATCTTCCGCTGGTAGACGTAACAGGATTGAAATCACCAACTCTTTCGGAAGATCCTCCATCTTGCACTTGCTAATCGACATCATAACCAATTCTTGCACGAGCTTTTCAATTTCTTTAAACACAAATATCTCTTCAAAACCTGATACGCTCTGTACACAAATAAGTGAAAATAAATCAACACTGAGGTAGTAAACAATTTAAACATATAAATAATAATAATAATATAAAAAAAGATTAATTAATTTTGCGTGTTACACTACTAAAGCTTTGTAAAACCCCTCCCTCATCTATGCATGACTCTCTCTTTCTCTGTCGTGTAATTCATTGGGAGCTTAATAGCCCTGCAGGCTGCTCGTCAAAGAAGCCATGTCCTGCCCCTAAAGCTGTATGACTATATGTTAGAATTTGCCTGCTACTGCTGGTATATGTGTGTAGCTTAATATTTGCTCTTTCATATTGATCAAAAACAAATATTTGCTGATTGATATATATGATGTATTAGCTCCTAACCCTACCTAGCTAGCTACCATATAGGTTTGCTTTTCTTTGTTTCATACTGTCTCATTCTCTCATTATTGTGTCATTCTTTTAATTTTTGAATCAATCTGTTTAAGTAAAAATTTCTGAAGTAAAAATTAAAGCTGAAACCCTAAATGAAAGGAGAAAAAGGAGAACGAAAAAAAAAAAAAAAAATCTACCGGAAAGATTGCTCAATTCTCATTCATGAAAGACTGATTACGTTTACAAGGCTCAATTCTCACTCATGAAGATTGATACTGCTAACGTTTACAAGGCTTAATTCTCATTCATGAAGACTGATTACCTTTACAAGGCTTTTTCTATTTGTATCAACAAACAAAAGCAAGCTAAAACCAGCTTAGAAACAAAGCAACCTTTTTCTCACAAGCCAAGCTACTCTGTCATCGAAGCTGTGCTTTTTTGCTTTAGCTCACTTAAAGTCAGCTAATCAAAGCTGTGCTCTCGAATAGTTTAATTTTTTTATTTTCTCGAATAGTTTAATTTCTGGATTGCCAGAAGAGTGAAAAAAAACATGGCAGAGAACGTAAAGCCACTACTGAGAGAGTGCATGCGAATGTAAAGCTAGGCTATTATAGAGTGCCCAGGCTATTATAAATCAATCGAAGTTAACATCAAAAACCCTAGCCTGTTTCCAAATATATGTATGCATATATAATTTACATGAAAATGCTATTGCGAGTTACCTGCCATTTGGTGGGGAGATAATTATCCATAGAATGCTATTTCTTTAAACACAATTTCTTTAAAAACTGTACAGTTCGTGGCAAATAGAAACAAGCTTACATGTTCAGAACCTGAAACGCCATACATTTTGTGGTCTCCTTCCGCTGTACAGATAAATTAGAATAACTTTAAATTAGCATTGAGGTATTAATAATTTGAGGCATTTAAAGAATAAAAAAAGGCTTAATTATTCAGCTTGATATGCGATCCAATATGTTATTATATCCATAATTAATGCCTAATCGATATGATACATCTCTCAGAAATAATTTATTAACTTTTTTTTATTAAAAAAAAAGAAAAGAAAGCATAACGTAAGGAAGAATAATAGAATAAAAAATGTTAGTAAATACTTCTAAGTTCTTGTTCAACTATGGCTAACCCTTGAGTTCTTTTCAAAATATTCCACTATTAGATTTTTTTTTTTTCAAAAATACTAATGAAATAAAAACCAAATTGAGACTTAGCGTTTCACAAATTTCTCTTCAACTATCCCCAAACAAAAGAAAAATATCAATTAAATCTAAAAAATCTGCTCTTAGAACAGAAGAACAAAATAAAATAAAAAAAGTAATTAAGCTTTTTTTGGAGTTAGAAAATAGGAGGGGAAAAAAATCAGGAGGAAAATAGAAAGGAAAAAAAAAAAAAAGACTACTGAAAAATTGCACTAAATTTTTTCACAGGCCAAAAAAAAAAAAAAAAAAAAAATTAGTTGTTCAATGTTAATAAAAAAAAAAAAAATGTACTCTGTAAAAATTCAAGGCAAAGCTTGGGTCTTCAATGGCGTAAGCACGCGCCTAGCACAACAACCACCATTCTCTCAGTCTTTCCACAAATTTCAAGCAGAGAAGATTTCTGATAAAATAGATTTGATTCTTGGTGACTTAGGCTTCAAAAACAATGAGATCGTAGAGGACTAAAGAGAAATAGAGAGGAATTGAGAGCCTTCAACCGAATCAGCAAGATGATCGTAAACAACGATGATCGCTGACAAAGATAGAGAGAGAGAGAGAGAGAGTGATCGACGATGAGAGAAAGACTATGAGAATATAAAATATGAGAGAGAGAAAGAGAGAGAGAGAGATCGCGAGAATTTATATATGGGTGAGACAAGAGAGACAGAGAGAGAGAAATTCAGTGGGAGGGAAGAAAGCCAGAGAAAATTTCGGTTTGATGAGGAATGATGGTGTGCTAGGCTTATATAATATGAGTTATTCAATGGAATCGAAGCTAATGTTATATGATTATTGTATTTATCTTTTAAAGACAGTAAACACGGATCCCAATTTCATTCTTAGAGATAGTAATATGTTTTGAAGATGTCATTAAATCGGAAAAAAATAAATAAATAAAAGTAAAACAATCCTTTCAAAAAAAAGAAAAAAAAGAAAAGTAAAACAATAATCTAATAACTTACCAGTATCCCCTTGGTCTATAATTCCAGTCATCCACCTTTCCTCCCTCCAATTATGTACTTCAAAAAATTTCGATGTAAACTGAACAAGCGATGTAAACTGAGAGAGGTTGAGAGGGAGTGCACGGTCTAGAATATGGGAGTGTAATCGAAATCAGAAATACTTAAAGCCTTTTATATTTTGTAAACTGACTGAGTGCCCAGGCACTAAATTGTCCCACTTAACGTAAAAAATAATAATAAAAAAAAATAAAACCCCGGCGTATTTATATATATATAGAGAGAGAGAGATATTAAATATCCATATACTATAAAAGCGGCTTGTGGCTTCTCATTTTTTCCTTGTTTTCTTATAAATTGTCCCAGTTAATATCTTTTTTTAAAAAAAAGCCAGCGTACTTTCCAAAAAACTATTTACACTTTAAAAATTGATTTTTGAGATTAAAATATTGTACTTTGATTCCAATTTGTCTTATTTAATTTAATATAATTGAAATTCAATCAAAATTTGTAGTTCCGGGGATATATTTTGCAATAGAAAAAAATCTAAATGAAGCCAATGACATAAAAGAGAACCAGTTCAGAGCATAAAAGACACAAAAGGAAAGCAATTTTAGTTGGAAAGGAAATCTCTGAATATTTTAATTAAGTTTAATTTATTAACTTAACGAGTTACAGATGGGGCCATAATTTAACAAATAGGTTTATATTTACATATTTCAACACCAAAACTTAATCTCATTTTTGTATGGACCCTACCTAATATTTATTTTCTAAATTACAATTAGATAGGGGGAATTTCACCAGAAACGATGTTTGGACCCAAACTTGGCCAATGATTTTACCACTGGACCAAGTTATCATTGAGAGTTTGTAAGTATTTTTTTTCCAAACATATAAAATTGAATTTTTGAATTTGGAATTCAATTTCAAATCCACCTTTTCCCCCTGTCCTTTTCATAGATATATTTTTTATAAACTGATAATAATGGGTTTCAACCATTTAGATAATTTGTTTTAATAAAACTAATTATTTAGAAAAAAATATTGGTTTACATTCCTATCAAAAGAGAATCTTTATCCATATCTAACTATATATTAGAAAGGGACAAAATCTTTTAAGCCTACACAGATTTTGAGACGGTGTTACGAAGTAACTATGAAAGTTCAAGAAGCCTTACTTACTTTTCTTCGCTATCTTTTATTGTTTCCTTTATCATTTGTTGTATTAAATTTCATATTTAATTGTATCTCAATAAAGTATACTGTCTTGAATGTTTATTTATTAATTATACACTGATTTTCTGTTATTTATTTGAAGTGCTGCAAATTTGTAAAATTAAATTGTAATAAAGTGGGAGGAATAAGGTGGTATCATATAGGAGTGCGTTTTTGTGCGGGTAAATTGTGGACATGTTCTACCTTTAGGGGAGATGTTGTCGGATTTTTAATATAGGGTCTTCTTGAGATCAGGATTTGTCTAGGATTCCAGAAAAGGATTTTGGATGGATCCTGACATTAACAGTCTTGAGTAAACCTCATCACCCCAACCTTCACCCCAACTATTTTTGACGTGCCAGTACTGATCGTACTCGTCATTTCCTTGACCAACTATCACCATTGCATGACCATGTTGATTAGTACTACCATCATCATATGTTACTATGGGAAATAGAGGCTGAATGTCCTAAAAATCAAATTTTATAAGATAAAATTATAACTTAAATATATAAAAAAAAACACCAATATAATAATTAAATTAAAATAAAACTAAAATCTTACCTAATTTCGACAGTACTTAAAATCATCTGTCAAATATAAACAACCTACAACAGGGTGATCTTCTACTACATTTTCAATTTTTTTAAGCACATCTACCCTTTTAAAACCTGATACGCCCCAATATATTTCCTAATCTTCAGTCCGCTGCACTCAAAAAATTAGAATAAATTAGCATTGAAGCAGTAAACGTTTGAGACATTTAAATAATAATAATAATAATAATTTATTATATAAGACCTCCTTTTTCTCAGAGGTTGCTCCTCTCCAAGGATAATCATCTTCATATGCAATCCCATTTGTTTTTATATAATCAAATGCCCATTAACATGACCACTGCCTGGATAGTTGTCTATCAGCTCTTGGGCCGATAAAGGGGAATGCATAGGATTATCAGGATTCTGCTTATTGTGCAACATCTCCACAAGATCGCAAACAGCAACAGCCCAACATGCGTCTATATTGTCAATATATATACATATGTTATATGGAAAAATAAATTAATTATTAAAAAATAAAAAAATAAAAGCAAAGCAGTAATGTAATAATAACTTATTAGTGTTGCCTTGATCCTTAACTCTAGTCATCCAATCTGCATTCCTCCAATTAATATTAGGTCTGTTATGATACCAAGACATTGTGACTTATGAGATGTAAACTAAACGAGTACACAGTTTAGAATATGGGAGTGTAATGGAATCGAAATCAGAAAGACTGAGGAAAGCTAATTAAAGCCAATATTCTTTGCAGGCATTGAAACTGAGAGAGTACACAAACAGATCAATACGTAAAGCGTTTATTTATTTTAAACTGAGAGAGTGCTGGCATACGAATTTAGATTACAAAAACGGGAAAAAAAATCTAAATATAACTATAAAAGGAAAAACATAGAAATTATTTAGGAAGGTCAATTAATTGACCAATATATATACATATAAGAGTTCTATGATGGACGAGGACGACACCTTTTACACTTGATCGAACGGCTATGGGTATCCATCAAGTGGTGGACAACTTCTTCCATGGTAACAATCCCGTTTATATATACATATACATGTTTGGCTTTCCGTCATGTGCATTGCAAGAAAGGTTGCAGCAGCGGACTCCATTTCTTGCATTTAAAAAGAAATGAAATTTTTTATCTATTTTTTATTGAAAAAATGGATTTAATCTGTCTCTTATATATATGTAAGAAAAAATAATATTATAATAATCCCTGAAAACACGTACAGTTAGTTTTACAATGTCCAATTTACATTTGTATTAATACAAATTGTAACACCCCATCCCAAAGTACAATGGAAATTTTCCAAGTTTGATCGAGGTTGACCGTTGACTTTGACTTTGATCTTTGACCGAAGGTGTCAAAAGTTGATTTTTTGACTCGGATGGAATTCTAGGTTGACTGAGGTACCGTTACGAAGTACACGTTGGCATGAGTTCGTAGACTAGTAGCACATTGAACACGAAGCTACGGTTTGAAAGTTATGAGCAAAACAAGTTGAGGTCCAAACTGTCCAAGGGGTGCCCTAGTTGACTTTTTATTCATGCAAAGTTGAGTTTTGACTCATGCATGGTTGTGAAGTACTAGTCGATACGAGTCTGTAGACTAGCGACACGTCCGATTTGGATATGTGGTTTGAAAGTTATGGACCTATAGAGTTTTTCAAATACTATATTATTTTAATATTATTTTTTAAACATGTAACAATGTGTCACGTGTGACTTAATAAATGTGACCGTGTGTCACCATGGTGAGATGCCACATGTCAACCATGCTTAATACCATATTATTTTATTATTGTTATTTTATATAATAATATTATTTAATTATTTTTGATTTATTTTCTTTTTATTTCTTTTTCTCTTTTCTTTTTTTCCTTTTCCCCACGTGGGAAAACACCTTTCTCCTCTTTTCTTTTCCTTTCCTTCCCTTCTCCTTCTTCCCCGAGCCCGTCAAGCACCAGAAAGGATTTCTCTCTCTCTCTCTCTCTCTCTCTCCTCTCCTTTAACTCTCTCCCCCTCTCTCTTTGACCGACCTTTTTGGCCGGATTCCAGTAGCCGAATGGCCACACGTGTCGGCCACCGGTGAAGCCCAGTTCCCCACGACCCTAACCTCCAAGTTTCCTGGCCAGACGCCGCCGGACGCGCCCAGATCGGGCCGGTGAAGTCGGCGGCGGCGGGTTAAGTTTTTCCGGTGATTCTCGCCGTTTTCGACCAACCCAGCTCACCCCATACCTCTATGCCACCATTTTCGACTACTATGAGTCCATTTTCGGGGTTAGATTGCACAAAATCCCCACCGTTTGAGAGATCCCTCAAGTTTAAACTCGGCCGAAGCTTTCCGGTCAAATTCCGGCCACCGCAAGTTGAATTGAGCTCCATGGAGGTCGGTAATGTGATCCTCATCTCACAAGCTTTCCACAGACATATAATTTATCAATTTTGGTTAACGTTTGTGTTAGACCCCCCCGGTACCGGATACTATTTATCCGAATAAAATATTAATTTATTTGAGATGTGTAATGTTGTTGTTCTAGGAGCACGGGTGAGTCATGGAATTGATCCCATGGAGGATCTTGGATTAATTGCGTGCTCCAGGTGAGTGATCCACCTTTAAAAATATTTTGGGGTAATTAATTATATTTATTTGGTGTTTAATTAATATCTGCAATTATGCTCATGTGGTGAAATTTAATTGTAATTATGAAAAAATATTATTTTATAAGTACGTGTATGTTTATTGGTGCTAAATGGAATTTTGGGTTATTCAGAAACCCCAATTTTTATTATGGTGATTTAATTTTATTTATTACGCATGAGCAAGATATTTTCAGTAATAAATTGTATGTGGTTTTAATATTATTTTTGGGCATAATTGGTTTAAATATTTTAAAGAAATTATTTGTTTAAATTGGTGGTTTAAATTTTATAATTATTCCCATGGAATATTATTTGTTGGACCTCATGTTACGAGAAAAATTTATTTTTATATTGTTATCGATGTTTTCATACCGGGTATGTTAAAGGAAAATGTGGGATGGTGAAATTGAAAACTGGTATATTTCCCACGGTGATTTTTGGAGAAGTGCCCTATGCAAGTTTCTCTCTTTAATCTCCTGCCAGTTGGTGCTCGGGACGCTGGGTATCAGAGGGCATCACTGGTATATGGTGTAGTGCGTCAAGTATAAATTTTCGGACAGAAATTTCAAACCCCAAAGTGTTCAAAAATTATTTATTATAATTTATTACATTTTATTTATGTTTGGGGTATTTATCTGTTGTTTATTAAATTAATTGATCCCTTGGTTTTCGGTAAATACGAATATTGGGTTTTGTGAAAATGTTTTAAAAGGGGAACATTTCCAACGGAGTGAATAGTGAGGGTTTTGAGAGAAAATATTACTTCAATTGTTATTATTATTTATTTATTTAATTGTTGGTATTAATTAAATTCCTTTATTTGTTATATGATAAATATTAAAAGTGTTCAGTAGCTAGGGTCACTCATTGAGATGATTAGCATCTCACGTTTTTAAATCCTGTTCCCCTAGGTCCAGGTTGGGAGACGTTGATCGTCCGGGGCGAGCCTGACGTCTCAGTTTATTGGCGAAAGTCCAAGAAGTATTTCTTCCCTTTTTCCTCTCCATCTTTTATTACTTCTTTATCTGTCATCGTATTAATTTCATATTTATTTGTATAATGCTCTGTATACTGTATTGGACATGTAGTTATTATTTATGCACTGATTTCCTATTATTTATTTTGGAGTGTTGTAAATTTGTGGAATCAAATTGTAGTATTGTGGGAGGGATAAGGGGATGAATATAGAAGTGTGTTTTCAGTGCAAGAAATTGTGGTAAGTCCAACCCTTAGGGGAGGTTCTGCCGGATTTTCCATTGGAGGGTCCGATAGTGTTTCCTTGGGATCAGTGCTTGTCTAGGGTTCCGGTGAGGAATTTTGGACGGGTCCTGGCACAAATAGTTGTTGATATAAGCTGATTATACTTTTGTCATTTACGCCACTTCGCACACCACTGTGTATATATATATATATATACAGACAATACCAACCAATAAATATAAAAATAAAAAATATGGAGAAAATTTTGGAGCTTTATTGATATATAGTCTAAAACAATGAATTGAGTCCGAGGGTCAACCAAAATCAGATCATGACAACATCCACCTCCGTGTGGTGGAGAAGCACCTTATTGTTGTTCCAAAATCCACTCTGTACTAAGAAGTCAAAGGGTCCAATAGTAAATAGATTAGTCCATCACTCGATACCATGTTCATCCAACACCCCATATGTTGGACATCATAACCAATTCTTCCACGACATTTTCAATTTCTTTACACATAAATATCTCTTCAGAACCTGCTACAGCCTGTACACAATTTATAAATGAAAATAAATTAACACTAAGCTGATAAACAATTTGAGACATTTAAAAAAATCAATAATTAAAAAAAAAAGAAAGCTTACTTAATTTTGCGTGTTACGCTACTAAAGCTTCTTAAAACCCCTCCCTTATCTATGCATGAGAATGACTGTCTCTTGCTCTGTGGTGTAATTCATTGGGAGCTTAATAGCCTTGAAGGCTGCACGTCAAAGAAGGCATGCCCTGCCCCTAAAGCTGTATGATTATATGTCAGAATTCGCCTGCTGCCACTCGTATGTTTGTATATCTCTTTATTGTATTTGTATATCTTGTGCTAGCTTATAACATTAGCTATTTTGTATTTACTAAATTAATCCGACTCCTTTCTCTCAATACATAAAGAAAGGAGATTTGCATTAACAAGGCTAGCCCTCCCTCCAATGCAAAACATCTTCCTATTAATACCAAGAGAAAGACCCAATCTCTCGGTAACAAGATAAGGACTAGAAATACCAAACAAAGGATAGAGTGCCCAAGAAGAAAGCTGATCCAACAATGCAAGTTGCCGACAAGTCCGGAATCCCGATTTGTTTTATTGCACTTCCACCCAACCGATTTCTTTCTAATGTTCTACTATTGAATAGTTTTTCATCTCCCAGCTATAAGGTTTGTCAGTCTCTATCTTCTTCTGCAATAATTCCAATTCTAGTTTTCCTTTTTCCTTTTTTTTTTTGGTTTTTTTTTTGTTTTTTTTTTAATTTTTAATTTTATCTTACTTCTTTTAATTTTTGAATCAGTCTGTTTAAGTAAAAATTTCTGAAACAAAAATAATTCTCATTCATGAAAGGCTGATTATGTATACAAGGCTTTTTCTATTTATAGAAACAAGGCAAAAGCAAGCTAAAACTAGCTTGGAAACCAAGCAACGCTTTTCTTACAAGTTATGAAGTTAAGCTACTATGTCATCAAAGCTATGCATTTTTGCTTTAGCTCACGTAATTTATAGATTGCTAGAAGAGTGAAAAAAACATGTAACTGATTTTTCACATTCTGCCTTGCTGCTTTTTAGGTAGGTGATTTATCAGCTTCTATAAGATCAGTAGTTGATGCAAGGGTTGGGGACACCATTACTCATTATTTTAGAAGAGCAGAACATTCATTACCTGGATGTATGAGTGTTTGGACGTCAATGCAGTAGTATCTTGTGGGTTTTAGTAGAAACTCAGGCAAGTTGTGGAAGAAGAGCTGATTGACTAGCGCACGCTATATCTATATTCTTAAGTCTTCTACTAGTTTGGTTCCTGTCCTACTGTTGCTATCCTCGACTCATGTGTTTGTATTGTTGAATTTCCTGCCTATGTCCTCTTGTTAATTTTATTTGTTGTCTTAGATTTTACGTAAAAATAATTTTACAGTTCTTCCAGGTTCTTGGTATGGAGAGATCAGCATCTCATTAGGAAATAAAGAAAGCATATATACTACCAGTTAGCACGGTATCTTCATCCTGATAAAAATCAAGGCGACGTACGAGGTAAAACTACATTTCAATGATGCAAATTTATCATTGTTTTCGTCTTAATTCTAATTGTTACCTGTCACTTTTGTTTTTCTTTTTTTAAGGAAGCCAAAGAAAAATTCCAGCAATTATAAAAGTTAATAGGCATTCTTGGGGATTAGGAGAAACAAGCACTATGGCCAGACTAGTTGTGTAGAAGATTGTCAGGACCCGTCCAAGATCCCTCATCAGAACCCTAGACAAATCCTGCCCTAGGGAAACCCTACCAGACCCTCTAATGGAAAATCTGGTAGAATCTCCCCTAAGGGTTGGACTTACCACAATTCCCTGCACTGAAAACACACTTGTATATATACCGCCTTATTCCTTCCACCTTACTATAATAATTTCCACAGTGGCAGCACTTTGATAACAATTTATATAAAACACATACGTATATATATATGCAATAGGAATAATCAACTAAATAAACAACCAATTATACCTTCAATCATTCACGTCCGCCCATACCATCCACTTATTGCCGTATATTTCAAATACATTTCAAATATTGTGTTACAAAATATACTGATGAGTAATATAGGAAGAAAAGTAAAACAATCATCACATCAACAACAATAATAATTATAGCAATCGTTTTCATGATAAAAATAGTACTAATATCATCTGTCATATTTACTCGAAGGTAATCATTTGTCTAAGAATTATCACATAATATCAGGACTCGTCTAAAATTCCTCACCAGAACCCTAGACAAGCCCTGATCCTAGGGAAACCCTACCGAACCCTCCAATGGAAAATCCGGCAGAACCTCCCCTAAGGGTTGGACTTACCACAATTTTCCTGCACTGAAAATACAATTCTATATACACCCCTTATTCCTCCCACCTTACTACAATATATTTCCACAGATTTGCAGCACTCCAAGTAAATGACAGGGAATTAATGCAGTATTTAATAAACTGTGTCCAATACAGTATACAGAGCATTATACAAATGAATATGAAATTAATACAATGTCAGATAAGGAAGCAATACAACATGGAGAGGAAAAAAAGGAAAGAAATGCTTCTTGGACTTTTGGCAGTGAACTGAGACGTCGAGTTCGGCCCGGATGATCAACGTCTCCCAACCTGGACCTAGGGGAATGGAATTTAGAAATATGAGATGCTAATCGTCTCAGTGAGTGACCATATCTACTGTACAATTATAAAGCAACGATAATTATAGTAAATTTGATTAATTGAGAATAAATAAGTAAATAATTAATAATTAATTGAAAATAATATTTTCTCTCAAAACCCTCACCATTCACTCCGTTGGAAAAGTTTTCCTTTTTAAAACATTTTTGCAAATCCCATTATTTGTATTCCCCGAAAACCAAGGAATCAATTAGTCACCTAGATATCAAATGAAATATAATAAATCAGGCATCCAAAATTTATAATGAAAATAAAATAGGAATAGAAATAAAAATAATTTCGTAACAATTACTAAATGATTAATAAATGTCATAAACAAATAATACAAAAATATTAATGAAACTTACATTAAGGCAATTCAGGAAATAATAAAATAATTAGAATGAATCAATTAATTGAACAATTAAATAAATGAATAATTAAATCAAATTAAAATCTCCATTTAAAATGAATGGTAAGAACATAGTAAAATCGCTTTAAAATCAGCAAATCAATATAAATAGTAAAATAAATCATTTAATTAATAAAAGAAATACTTAAATCATTAATAAATGATAAAACTATAAAAGAATTTATTTGAAAACACCAATCCAATTAAATAGTAAAATAATCAAGGTAAAATGCATTTTAGAAACATTGATTAAATAAATTATAAAAATTCCATTAGATACATTTTTATTTTAGATACTCTTAAAAACATTATTATTTGGAAATAATATCAAAAGCTACTAGACGCACCACACTATATACCAGTGATGTCCCACGATACCCAGCGTCCCGGCCACCGTGTAACGGGAGGTTAAAAAGAGAAACTTGTATACGGTCGCTTCGGCGTCCCGACAGCGCCGCTGCTTAAACCGTCATCCCGGCCATGGAGGGGGTCGGCTTATGGCCAATATCAAACTTGCCTACCCTCGGTCCAATGGCAACTCATGGGAGACATTATAACTTGCGCGCTCATCCACATACACAGTACAGAACACCAGTACTGTATGAGTGCGTCTAAAATCAATTACTAAGTTTATTAAAATACCAGGGTTTTCGAAAATTCACCGTGGTAATTATATCATATTTTTCAAACTCACATTCCCACATTTCCTTTGATATTTCTAGCATAAATCCACTGATAATAATATACAAATAATTTTTTCCCAAATCATAAAATCAATTAAATAATATTCCAAGGGCATAATTATATGATTTGAAACCACCAAACTTAAACCAATATTTCCTTGAAATATTTAAAATCAAATCATGCCCAAAAATAATATTAAAACCACATGAATTTCATATATAATTTAATTCCACAAATCCTCAATACCATAAAATAATTTCCACAATGCATAAATTTATATAAATGCATTTTTTATTAATCAAAATAAATTCACAAATAAATTCCGTAATGAATAAAATAATATTACCTTTACAATTCCTTTAAATATCAAATTGTCATAAAATCTAGATTTCCATAACTTATCAAAAATCATATATTTCAATTTATTCAAATATGGGCATCAAACTTTCCACATATAAATCCACTAAATATTTGACACATAAAATATAAATTTTAAATATTCAATTCACACAAAATATTCACAAATTTAATTCCCAAAATTAATTTGAAGGTGAGTCATTCATCTGGAGCATGTAATTAATCCAAGATCCTCCATGGGATCAATTCCACGATGCACATGTGCTCCTAGAACAACATTACACATCTCAAATAAATTAATATTTTATTCGGATAAATAATACCCGGTACCCAGGGGTTTAACACAAACGTTAACCAAAATTTATGAATAATATACCGAATCAAAGCTTGTGGAACGAGGATCACGGATTGAGGCTTACCTCCGGAGATCGGACCCGTGGTGGTTGGAATCTCGCTGGAAAGCTCACATATTTTGAGCCATCGATTCTCACAATCCATCGTGAATTGAGGAAAGTGGAAACCGGATTTGGGTTCAGAGGGTCGGAATTAGTGGGAAAGGAGGGGTGGTGCAACTGGAAACTCGCAGAAAAGTTAATTTCCCGGTGAGCCACCGTAGTCACTGGAATCCGCCACTCCCGGCGGCGCGTCCGGTGGCCACTGGCCGTGATTTTTGGAGCGAAGGTAGATCTGGTGATGGGTAACTCAACGGGACCGACGGTGAGGCAAACGGTGGCCAGAATAGGGAGAAATCTGGGTTTGAAGTGATCGGCCCCCTCCGCCAGAAAAAGCCTCGATCCGGGCGCATCGGCAGTCGGTTGGCCGTGATTTTTGGCTGGCCGGCTGGTTTTCAGGTGGGCTTCAAGGTGGGGTGGCGTGTGTACTATTCCGATGGTCGAAAATGAGTGAACGATGGTGGCCAGTTGGTTTCTCTCTCTAGCTCTCTCTTTCTCTCTCTCTCTCCTCCCTTCTTTCTCTCTCCTCTCCCCGGCTCCGTGTTTTGCCAAAATAAAAGCCACCCATGGGTGACACTGTTCACTCATGGGATTGGCTGAAATTGTGACACGTGGAATATACTGTTCACTCAAGCCAAATATATTAAAATATTACAGTATTCGGAAAACTTCGCATGTCCATAACTTTTTAACCAGATGTCCAATTTAAGTGTGCCGCTAGTTTATGAACTCGTATCGATGAGTACTTCACAACCATGCATGAGTCAAAGCTCAACTTTGCATGAACAAAAAGTCAACTTCGGCACTCCTTGGACAGTTTGGACCTCAACTTGTTTTGCTCATAACTTTGAAACCGCAGCTCCGTTTTTGACATGCTACTAGTCTATGAACTTGATACGAACCTAGGACGACCTGCTCCTAAACCCGTATTATATTAGCCCGGATCTTTAATTAAGTTTCAAGTTCTAATGGAATGGACCTCAACCCCTAACCAACCTGTGGTTAGAAACCTTGGTATAATGAAGACGCCACAATAGGGGATGGAAAACCTATTGATAAGTCAAGCTAAAACAACCAATTCTCTAATGGTGTTTTAGGTGTTCTCAAAGAACAAAGAGATAATTAATCTCACAAGTATTTTCTTAATCAAATCAAAGTTTTAAAGTTTTAAAGTTATCTTATTAATGAAAAATAAGCCTTTAAATAGGCTTTGAAAGAAACAACATAAACCCTAAAAACCCTAGGAAAAACCGGCCACACAATGGAGAATCCTACCTTGGCCGAAACTTTCCTAATCCTAAACTAATTTGGATTAATTAATTCCTTTATGTTGAATTTAGGAATTAATTAATTTACAATGAAAATAATAAAATAAAAACTTTCCTAAACTTATTTATCCAGAAAATAAATAAATAAAACTTAAAAAGTAAAGGTAGTTTCCTAAAACAAAAAGTAGAATAAAATTAGGAAACTAAAATACTAGCTTTTTGACTAATTTGACTTTGACTATTCTTTGACCAAATTGATCTCCAAATCAGCTTCAATATGCTTTGTAGGATGCCAAATAAGCTTATTGTGAAGTTCCCCACGTTGCCCTTGCTTGGAAGTATGAAAAAAGGTCAATACAGTAAAATACAGTAAAACCCGCGGAGAATACAGCAAATCCGGCCCTTTCCTTCTCCTTGTGCGCAAACCACCTTGTTGGTCGGCTTTGAAGCTGCTTTGGCTGGTTTCTATAACTCATCCTCCATATGAATTGATCCCATAAAGATGGGGTTCCAATTCATACAACCCGGCCTCCTTATTAGCACCAAAAACGTCACCCGGCCCTGTTTTGGCTTCTATTGCTTGTATGAGTAAAACAGGCCTTGGTTCTTTAGATGTGGCCAACCCCTCTTGGATATGACTTATTCCTTGTATGAAGACAGCAAGATTGTCCTTGAACCTCTTGGCTTGGGCCCTAGTGATCGGTCCCACCTTCATTTGTATTGGGTCAGCACCCCAGCGGGTTGTTGGTCGAGCAGTCTCGGGTGGATTCGCATCATTCCCCTCCTCTTGAAAAGGATTTGTCCTCAAATCGAAGTCATCACCTGCAGAAAAAGGAGATAAATCAGCAACATTAAAGGAGGCACTAACATTATACTCACCCGGTAGATCAAGTTTGTAGGCATTGTCGTTTATCCTCTCCAAAACTTGAAAAGGTCCATCACCCCTCGGCATGAGTTTTGATTTCCTTTGTTCGGGAAATCTTTCTTTCCTTAAGTGCAGCCATACCCAATCTCCAGGTTCAAACACCATTGATTTTCGGCCTTGATTAGCCACCCTTGCATATTGCTCGGTCCTTCTCTCAATGTTTGCTCGAGTCTTCTCATGAATCTGCTTTACAAAATCAGCTTTTTGTTTTCCATCTAGATTAGCACGCTCACTTAAAGGCAAAGGTGTTAAATCTAATGGAGTCAAAGGATTAAAACCATAAACAATTTCAAATGGAGTAAATTTAGTTGCTGAATGTAAAGACCTATTATATGCAAATTCAACATGTGGCAAACATTCTTCCCAAGTCCTTAAATTTCTACTAATTAATGCTCTTAACAATGCAGACAAGGTTCTATTTACTACTTCGGTTTGTCCATCAGTTTGTGGATGACAAGTAGTTGAAAATAAAAGCTTAGTACCTAATTTAGCCCACAATGTTTTCCAAAAATAGCTTAAGAACTTAGCATCCCTATCCGACACAATAGTTTTTGGCATACCATGTAATCTCACAATTTCCTTGAAAAATAAATTAGCAATGTTGGATGCATCATCAGTTTTATTACATGCAATAAAATGTGCCATCTTAGAAAACCTATCTACTACAACAAATATTGAATCCTTACCTGTCCTTGACCTAGGCAATCCAAGAATAAAATCCATAGACAAATCTATCCAAGGATAGGTAGGAATCGGCAAAGGCTTATACAATCCATGCGGTTTCAATGTTGATTTTGTTTTTTGGCACTTCACACATCTTTCACAAATTCTCTCAACATCTCTCCTCATGTTAGGCCAATAAAAATGTTCTTGCAGCAAGGATAAAGTCTTTAAAATACCAAAATGACCCATTAAACCACCCCCATGTCCTTCCCGAACCAATAATTCCCTAATACTACAATTAGGCACACAAAGTTTGTTTTCCTTAAACAAATATCCCTCAAAAATGTAAAATTTATTAAATCCATGTTTCAAACAGGTTCTAAAAATTTCTCCAAAGTCACTATCATGCTCATAAAGTTCTTTTAATTGTTCAAATCCAAGCAATCTAGCATCTAAGGTAGAAAAGAGCACATACCTTCGGGATAATGCATCGGCAACCACATTTTCCTTACCTTTTTTGTAGCGGATCACATATGGAAATGTTTCAATAAATTCAATCCACTTAGCATGCCTTCGGTTGAGCTTTCCTTGACCCTTGATATGCTTCAAAGACTCATGATCCGTATGAATCACAAACTCCTTTGGCATGAGATAATGCTGCCACGTCTCCAAAGCCCTCACCAAAGCATACATCTCCTTGTCATAAGTCGGGTAGTTTAGGGCAGCTCCATTCAATTTTTCACTAAAATAGGCTATGGGCCTTCCTTCTTGCATTAAAACAGCTCCAATACCTACACCCGAAGCATCACACTCAATTTCAAAAGTCTTAGAAAAATTTGGCAAAACTAACAAAGGTGCATTACACAATTTTTCTTTCAACAAATTAAAAGATTTTTCTTGTACTTCCCCCCATTTGAAGCCAACATTCTTCTTGACAACTTCATTCAATGGTGCTGCTATGGTACTAAAATCCTTGACAAATCTTCGGTAAAAGCTTGCCAAGCCATGAAAGCTCCTCACTTGGGTAATGGATGTAGGAACCGGCCACTCTTGGATTGCCTTCACTTTAGCTTGGTCAACTTTGATTCCTGCAGCACTTACTACAAAACCTAGAAATACAAGTTCTTCTTTGCAAAAGTCACATTTTTTAATGTTAGCAAATAATCTTTCCTTTCTAAGAACTTGCAAAACTTGCCTAAGTTGATCCACATGGTCATCCAAATTTCGGCTATATATTAAAATGTCATCAAAATAAACAACCACAAATTTACCAATAAATGGACGCATTACATGATTCATAAGCCTCATGAAAGTACTAGGTGCATTAGATAATCCAAAAGGCATAACTAACCATTCATACAGCCCATATTTAGTTTTGAATGCGGTTTTCCATTCATCACCTTCTTTCATCCTAATTTGGTGATAACCACTCCTAAGATCAATTTTTGTAAACATGCAAGCACCATGCAATTCATCAAGCATATCATCTAATCTAGGAATGGGATGTCTATATTTGATGGTAATATTATTTATAGCCCTACAATCAACACACATTCTCCAAGAACCATCCTTTTTAGGTACCAACAAAACAGGAACAGCACATGGACTTAAACTCTCACGAATATATCCTTTATCAAGCAAATCACTTACCTGTTTTTGCAGCTCCTTTGTTTCTTCGGGATTGCTCCTATAAGCTGGTCTATTTGGTATGGCAGCCCCCGGAACAAAGTCAATTTGATGTTCTATCCCTCGAATAGGTGGTAAACCACTTGGAATCTCATTTGGGAAGACATCTCCAAATTCCTTCAAAAGAGAAATCATTGAACTTGGCAATTCAAGTTCTTCAAAGTTAGTTTGATCATTTAAATAATTTTCTTTGTAAAGCATGACCAGCAAAGGTTTCTTACACTCAATAACCTTGTTAATATCCCCTAAACTCAAATAAAAATTCTGGTTTTTCCTCTCTTTTCTTTCTTTTCTTTTTCTTCCCTCGGTTTGGCTCTCATTGGCGGAAATTTCCGGATTTTGTATGCTCTCGGGTTTGTTCTCTTTCCTCACCTCTCTCTCGGCTTTTCCTTGGTCTTTCCACTCAATATGAACCTTAGAAACCTTACCTTGGTCAGCAACCTCAACCTTACCTTCTTGAATGGATGGTGAGGCCATTGGTGCCATACTTGCTTTTTCTTTGAGCTTCTCGGCTTCTCTCCTTTGTTGCATTTGTAATTGATCTTTGTAAACCTCTTTAGGAGATAATGGTTCCAGCTTGATCTTCTTCCCTTTAAACCTGGAAACAATACTATTTTCTCGACCAAAATGAGTAGCATCTTTATCAAATTGCCATGGTCTACCTAATAGTATATGTCCGGCAATCATAGGCACAATATCACATAAAACTACATCCTCATATCTACCTATATTAAATTTTACTTTGGCTTGTTTGTTTACTTTCATCTCACCACTATCATTAAGCCATTGTAATCTATAAGGTTCTGGATGTTTAATTGTTTTCAAGCCTAATTTATCAACTACAAGATTGCTTATCACATTAGTACAACTCCCACTATCTATAATCATGCTACAAATTTTACCTTGTATTTCGCAGCGAGTGTGGAAGATGTTTTCTCTTTGTATCTGCTCTTCATCCTTGTAGACAGCAAGTACTCTCCTTGAAACCAAGCTCAACTCGGCATTAGATGTATCTACAGGTTCGGTTTCATCTTCATTACAACCCTCCTCTTGCTCGGTTTCAGCCCCACTTTCTTCACTTGCGGATTCCAGCTCACCATCACCCTTTAATACCATGATTCTTCTATTTGGGCATTGGCTGGCTATGTGACCTCTTCCTTGGCACTTAAAACAAATTATTTCTCTAGATTTTTGAGGTTTAGGATCAGATTTTACCTCACCTCTAAGTGCTTGGACAGATTCGGTCTTGACCTCCCTTCTTGGCCGGTTGGTAGATTCTTCTCCTAATTTCGGCCTCAACTTGTTTTCATAAGTGGAATTGTTTTTCCAGCCACTTGAACTTGTCCTTCCACTGCTAGAAACTCCTCCAAACCGTGTACTAACACCCCTCCTCTTGAATTGGTTCTCAAGTTTAATGGCTACATGCAACATCTCCTCCAATTCCAAGTATTGTTGTAATTCAAGTTGGTTGGCAATGTCACGGTTTAACCCTCCAAGAAATCTTGCCATGGTTGCCTCTCTATCCTCCCTCATGTTTAACCTCATCATTAACATCTCCATCTCTTTGTAATAATCCTCCACGGACCTACTTCCTTGAGACAAAGATTGAAGCCTTTGATGCAGCAACCTTTGGTAATGGGATGGCACAAACCGCTTCCTCATGACTCCTTTCATTTGTCGCCATGTTGTAATTAAGTCTTCACCAACCCTCCTTCGGGTGCCTTGCTCATTTATCCACCATTGGAGTGCATAATGGCCAAACTCCATTGCTGCCATCTTCACCTTCTTACCTTCCGAATAGTTGTGGCAGTCAAAAATCATCTCCATTTTCTCTTCCCACTCCAAATAAGCTTCAGGATCACTTTTACCCATAAAAGGTGGGATATTAACCTTGATATTTCCCAAATCTTCATCTGTATCCTCCCTCCTATATCTCCCACGGCCAGCTCTATCTTGGACAGCAAAGGTTTCGTCCATACCTTCCTCAAAGTCACCGTCCAATGGCTCCTCATCAAATTCCTCTCTCGGCCTCTCGCGACCTCCTCGTCCTCGGCCTCGTCCTCCATGGAATTCTTGCCTATTTCTTGTATTCGGCCTTCCTTGTGAGGCTTCTAATCTTCCCACTCTTTGATTTACATGCTCAAATTGAGCACTCATCCGCTGTATTGATTCCAAAATAGTTCTCAAGTCCACTTGGTCTCCACTTCCGGTAGCTCGGTCATCGCCATGGAATGCTACGGACTCTTCCTCATTGATCCTCAAGGGTGGATCCCCTCTTCTTACTCTAGAATCTGCCATGTTAGTAAACTACTGCAAAAATAAAATAAATCCTCACAATATTCACTCCCTCACGTGTTTCACTCAAACAAGGTCTCGACACTCGTGTTTGCACACTAGTTTCGGTTTTTACCCTCTTTTAAGCTCTCACACTCTTGCCTTTTTCCACTCAATGAATTATCTCAAAGTTCTAATTAAAACACCCACAAAACAGAAATTAGATCACTAGTATGTTTTAATTAAACTTATCAACAAAGCAGTAGCAAAATGTAGGCAATACCGAAAGAATCCAACAAATCCTAATTTTTCGGCTTTCTAGACAAGAAAACACAAATTAATGGGAAAACGTTGGAATTTTTGAAAACTGCACCAGATGGTAGTAGATTATGAGTTCAAGAATAAAATTCCAGGAAAAGAAATTCAAATACGAACAAGAATCAAAGAGAACAAAATTATAGAAAAGTGTTGGTTGTTGTTCTTGTAATTCAAGTTTTGTATCAATTCCTTTATCTAATTTTAATCCAAATAATTTAAGCACCCAAAATCCAAATATCCAGCAGCAAAAAAAAATAGTTCTCCAGCAACTCAAATATTGAATAAATAATAAAAAACCAGCAGCTCCAACAAATTTTCAGCAAACAAATCAAATTCCAACAAACCGAAATATTTTTCTGTTTTTTTTTTTTTTTTTTTTATTCGGCTTTACCTTTTTTTTTTTTTTTTTTTTTCACTCACAGAACATAAACAACTGCAGTAGCAAGAATAATGACCAAAATTGCAATTCCAACTCCAAAACAAACACCAAACCCGTGACCTCCAAATAAACAAAATGTGCAGTTTTTTTTTTTTTTTTTTTTAAATGTTGCCGCAAACTTCTTTTTTTTTTTTCTTGTTTTTTTTTTTTTTTTTTTGAATATATGAATGCAAATATCTAAGACTAAAACAGCAAAGAAAAATCAACAAAAACCAAATTAACAAGAACAATGATAAAAGACAACCAACAAATTAGGAAACAAAAATACGATAAAACTAGGAAACCTAATTCAACTAGGAATGAATTTTTTTTTTTTTTTTTTAAAGATGCAGAACGTGTATAGGATGGATGCAACCTTAACCTAATGCTAAAATTGCAGAATAACACAAAAACAAATTAAGCAAATAAAGATAGATCAAACCTGAACAAAACCTGTCTCTGATACCAAATGATACGAACCTAGGACGACCTGCTCCTAAACCCGTATTATATTAGCCCGGATCTTTAATTAAGTTTCAAGTTCTAATGGAATGGACCTCAACCCCTAACCAACCTGTGGTTAGAAACCTTGGTATAATGAAGACGCCACAATAGGGGATGGAAAACCTATTGATAAGTCAAGCTAAAACAACCAATTCTCTAATGGTGTTTTAGGTGTTCTCAAAGAACAAAGAGATAATTAATCTCACAAGTATTTTCTTAATCAAATCAAAGTTTTAAAGTTTTAAAGTTATCTTATTAATGAAAAATAAGCCTTTAAATAGGCTTTGAAAGAAACAACATAAACCCTAAAAACCCTAGGAAAAACCGGCCACACAATGGAGAATCCTACCTTGGCCGAAACTTTCCTAATCCTAAACTAATTTGGATTAATTAATTCCTTTATGTTGAATTTAGGAATTAATTAATTTACAATGAAAATAATAAAATAAAAACTTTCCTAAACTTATTTATCCAGAAAATAAATAAATAAAACTTAAAAAGTAAAGGTAGTTTCCTAAAACAAAAAGTAGAATAAAATTAGGAAACTAAAATACTAGCTTTTTGACTAATTTGACTTTGACTATTCTTTGACCAAATTGATCTCCAAATCAGCTTCAATATGCTTTGTAGGATGCCAAATAAGCTTATTGTGAAGTTCCCCACGTTGCCCTTGCTTGGAAGTATGAAAAAAGGTCAATACAGTAAAATACAGTAAAACCCGCGGAGAATACAGCAAATCCGGCCCTTTCCTTCTCCTTGTGCGCAAACCACCTTGTTGGTCGGCTTTGAAGCTGCTTTGGCTGGTTTCTATAACTCATCCTCCATATGAATTGATCCCATAAAGATGGGGTTCCAATTCATACAACCCGGCCTCCTTATTAGCACCAAAAACGTCACCCGGCCCTGTTTTGGCTTCTATTGCTTGTATGAGTAAAACAGGCCTTGGTTCTTTAGATGTGGCCAACCCCTCTTGGATATGACTTATTCCTTGTATGAAGACAGCAAGATTGTCCTTGAACCTCTTGGCTTGGGCCCTAGTGATCGGTCCCACCTTCATTTGTATTGGGTCAGCACCCCAGCGGGTTGTTGGTCGAGCAGTCTCGGGTGGATTCGCATCAGAACTCGTGACAACGTGTACTTCATAACGGTACCTTGGTCAATGTAAAGTTTCATCAGGAGCAAAAAGTTAACATTTGACCCTTTCTAGGTTAACGACAGTCAAACCCGATCAACCTTGGTCCAATTTGAGAAATTTCTGGTGTACTTCGGGATGGGGTGTTACACATAATCACAATTGTCTCAAGGACTATCTCACCTGCCCAAAGGCTACCACTTGTCCAAGGACTATTATACTTGCCCAATGGCTATCTTTCTTGCCTGTAGGCTGTGATACTTGTCCGGATATATCATATGCTAATAATAATAATAGAAATAATAAAAATAAAAATAAATAATGGCAATAATAATAACAATCATAATGATGATGATAATATTAGTAATAATGAAAATAATTGTAAACATAATTCTAATAAATAATAATTGTAATATTAATAACGAGAATAATATTAATAATAGTAATGACAATAAAAGCAATTAAGTATAATGCTAGAAAATCAGAGTTGAATAGATAGAATAATACGAGATCAAATAATAATTTAAAATTCAAAAAAATATTATCAAATATACACTCGTATCAAGGGTACAAACGATACCTTTCAACATGTTACGCAATCCATGATTCTAGCTGTGGCGAGCACCTTGCTACCAATATAGTCCAGGGTGATTGCCTAGATTGGGTGTCCAATCCCCTGGACTCGTAGGCAATATAGTGACGAGGCTAGCTTTTCATGGACCACATCGGATCGCTGTCCCCGTATAGTGTGATACATACAAAAATAACATATATATATATATATACAAAAGATACTTGGTGTACATACTATATACCAGTAGTGTCCTACGGTGCCCAGCATCCCAAAGTACCGTCTGACGGGGAGGTTAAAAAGAGAAACCAGCATATGGTCGCGTGGCACCCCACTACTTAAACCGTCATCCCGGCCATGGAGGGGGGCAGTTATGGCCAATATCAAACTTACCTGGCCTCAATCCAGTGGCAACTCACGGGAGACATTACAACCTGCGCGCCAATCACATCCACATCCACCTGCGCGCTAAACACATCCACAACCACAGAATACCGGTACATGTATGGTGCATCTAAAAACTATAAATTTTTTATAGTATTATTAAAATAATAAGTTTGATAAAATAAGATAAAATCAAATTTATGAATAATAATTTAATTACTTAATTAATTAATGCATAAATATATTTTTTTGGAAATACTAAATTTTAAATAAATATTTTTCTTTAAATCCATGAAATCAATTTTCACCAAAACAATATAAAAATTCTTACATAATTTAAATCACATAATATATTTTTGTTATCACAGTAATTTAACACAATTAATTCCTCAACTTTCAGATCAATTCACAACAAATATCATTTAATCCACATATAATTTCACAACTTCACATATAAATAAGTATACAAAAATATATTCTAACAAACAGCATAATCTCACAATAAAATTAACAATAATTATTTTAATAGCGGTTTAAAACTACAACTTCCTAAACTTTCAAAAATATTATTTCAAAACCATACTTATTCAATTCAACATGCATCTGGCATCTCCAATATAAATTATTATTTAAATACTACACATATACATTTTTCAGACTATCACATTAAATAATAATATTTGATGCCAAAATGGCATCTTTCAAAATACTCCATCATAATTCACAAACGAGGGATCTATAAGAAGCTAAGAGATGAGAAATACGTTACCGACTTCCGTTGGGCTCAAATCGACCGGCGGTTAATGGAAAATGGACGAAAAGATTCGGTTAAAGTTCAACTTCTCATATCTCTCAAAAAACAAGGAATTGAGCTGAATGGATCTCAAAATTGAGCTCAAAGGGTCCGAAAATAGTAGAAAAGAGTATCAATTTGGCCGGGTGATGGCCGGATCGCTGGAACACCAACTTGCCGTCGCCGACGATGGAGGCTTGATCCTGGTGCGTCCGGTGACGTTTGGCCTTGTCATTCCGGTTACCAGCTTGGTTTTCCACCGGCTTTCTACCTGTCCAACACATGTGGCCGTCCGGCGGCCGGAAGGGATTCATCGAGGAGAGACCGACTGGAGGAAGAAGAAGGAAGAAGAAAGAAGAAGAAGAAAAGAAGGAGAAGAAGAGGGGGCCCCGTGGGGGGTACTTTTCCGACGTGAGGAAAGAAAGAAAATATATAGAAAAAGAAAAAGAAAATTAAAAAATATAAATAAATAAACAAATAATATTAAAATAATATTATAATAGTATAATATATAAAATAATAACAAAAATAATATAATACATCATTTACTTGTGTCTGACATGTGGGATTTTCTCATCGTGACACACGGCACCATTACTAAGTTACACGTGGCATATACTGTTTATAAAAAAATAATATTAAAATAATACTGTTTTTGAAAAACTTTGCAAGTCCATAACTTTAAAACCGCATGTTCGAATCGGATGTGCCATTAGTTTACAAACTTGTATCGATGAGTACTTCACAACCATGTATGAGTGAAAACTCAATTTCACAAAAATAAAAAGTTAACTCCGACACCCTCGGATAGTTTAGACATCAACTTGTTTTGCTCATAACTTTCAAACCGTAGCTCCGTTTTTTATGTGCTACTAGTCTACACACTCGGATTGATGTGTACTTCGAAATGGTGCATCGGTCAATCTAGAATTCTTACCAAGTAAAAAAGTCAAAATTTGATCCTTCTCGGTCCACGACGGCCAACTTGAGAAATTTCCAATGTACTTTGGGACGGGGTGTTACAACCTTCCCCCCTTACAAAAATTTCATCCTCGAAATTTTCTACATCACTGATATGTAAAAATATTGGTTGCGGATTTATGCCTCGAGCTCCCATGTCCCTTTCTCGACTAGGTGAAGAAAAGGCAATCTCTGACGATTTGACTAGGCCATACGGATTCCCACTAAGGATAGATGATTCTAATTGGCACCTTCGAATATTAGAGTTACTTAAATTCGAACAATGAATTAATTTCGAGACAAGAGAAATAACGCTCCAAAATAGTTAAAATCAGGGAAAGGATGCGGATGGAATACACAACAATGCACAGTCCCTTAAGAATTCTAGAACCTAGAGCTCTACTACCAACTGTCAGGACCCATCCAAGATCCCTCACCGTAACCCTAGATAATATCTTATCCTAAGAAAACCCTACCGGACCCTCTAATGGAAAATTTGGTAGAACCTCCCCTAAGGGTTGGACTTACCATAATTCCTTGCACTGAAAACACACTTCTATATATACCGCCTTATTCCTCCACCTTACTATAATAATTTCCACAGTGGCAGCACTTTGATAACAATTTATATAAAATACATACGTATATATATGCAATAGGAATAATCAACTAAATAAACAACCAATTATACCTTCAATCATTCACGTCCGCCCACACCACCCACTGATTGCCGTATATTTCAAATACATTTCCAATATTGTGTTACAAAATATACCGATGAGTAATATAGGAAGAACAGTAAAACAATCATCACGTCAACAACAATAATAATAATAGCAATCGTTTTCATGATAAAAATAGTACTAATATCATCTGTCATATTTACTCGAAGGTAATCACTTGTCCAAGAATTATCACATAATCACAATTGTCCCAAGGACTATCTCACCTTCCCAAAGGCTACCACTTGTCCAAGGACTATTATACTTGCCCAATGGCTATCTTTCTTGCCCGTAGGCTGTGATACTTGTCTGGATATATCATATTCTAATAATAATAATAGAAATAATAAAAATAAAAATAAATAATGGCAAAATAATAAAAAAAATAATGATAATCATAATGATGATGATAATATTAGTAATAATGAAAATAATTGTAAATATAATTCTGATAAATAATAATTGTAATATTAATAACGAGAATAATATTAATAATAGTAATGACAATAAAAGCAATTAAGTATAATGCTAGAAAATCAGGTTATGAATAGATAGAATAATACGAGATCAAATAATAATTTAAAATTCAAAAAATATTATCAAATATACACTCGTATCGGGGGTACAAACGATACTCTCCAACATGTTGTGCAATCCATGATTCCAGCTGTCGCCAGCATCCTACTACCAATACAGTCCGGGGTGATTGCCTAGATTGGCTGTCCAATCCCCTGGACTCATAGGCAACATAGTGACGAGGTTCGCTCTTCATGGACCACATCGGATCGCTGTTCCCTTATGGTGTGATACATACAAATATAACATATATATATATATACAAAAGATACTTGATGCACACACTATATACCAGTGGTGTCCTATGGTGCCCAACGTCCTAAAGCACCATCTGATGGGGAGGTGAAAGAGAGAAACCGGCATACGGTCGCGTGGTGTCCCACAGCACTGCTGGTTAAACCGTCATCTTGGCCATAGAAGGGGGCGGCTATGGCCAATATCAAACTTGCCTGCTCTCGGTCCGATAGCAACTCACGAGAGACATTACAACCTGCGTGCTAATCACATCCACATCTACCTGCACACTAAACACATCCACAACTACAGAACACTGGTACATGTATGGTGCATCTAAAAACTATAAATTTTTTATAGTATTATTAAAATAATAAGTTTTGATAAAATAAAATAAAATCAAATTTATGAATAATAATTTAATTAATTAGTTAATTAAGGCATAAATATATTTTTTTTGGAAATACTAAATTTTAAATAAATATTTTTCTTCAAATCCATGAAATCAATTTTCACCAAAACAATATAAAAATTCTTATATAATTTAAATCACATAATATATTTTTGTTTTAACACAATTAATTCCTCAACTTTCAGATCAATTCACAACAAATATCATTTAATCCACATATAATTTCACAACTTCACATATAAATAAGTATCCAAAAATATATTCTAACAGATACCATAATCTCACAATAAAATTAACAATAATTATTTTAATAGCGGTTTAAAACTATAGCTTCCTAAACTTTCAAAAATATTATTTCAAAGCCATACTTATTCAATTCAACATGCATCTGGCATCTCCAATATAAATCATTATTTAAATACTACACATATACATTTTTCAGACTACTACATTAAATAATAATATTTGATGTAAAAATGGCATCTTTCAAAATACTCCATCATAATTCACAAACGAGGTACCTATAAGAAGCTAAAGAGACAAGAAATCTGTTATCGACTTCCATTGGACTCAAATCGACAGGCAGTTACCTGAAAATGGATGGAAAGATTCGGTCAAAGTTCAACTTCTCATATCTCTTAAACAACAAGATTTGAGCTGAATGGATCTCAAAATTGAGCTTAGAGGGTCCGAAAATAGTAGAAAGGAGTATCAATTTAACTGGGTGATCGCAGGATCGCCGGAAAACCAACTTGCCGTCGCTGACGATGGAGGCCCGATCCCGGTGCATCCGAAGACGTTCGGCCTTGTCCTTCTGGTTACCGGCCCGGTTTTCCACCGACTTTCTACCTGTCCGATGCGTGTGGCCATCAGACAGCCGGAAGAGATGCAGCAAGGAGAGACCGATAGGAGGAAGAAGAAGGAAGAAGAAGGAAGAAGAAAAGAAGAAGAAGAAGAGGGGGCCCCATGGGGGGTATTTTTCCCACGTGAGGAAAGAAAGAAAATATATAGAAAAAAAAAATTTAAAAATATAAATAAACAAACAAATAATATTAAAATAATATTAAAATAGTATAATATATATAATAATAACAAAAAAAATATAATATATCATTTACCTGTGTCTGACGTGTGGCATTTTCTCATCGTGACACACGGCACCATCACTATGTTACATGTGGCATATATTGGTCACAAAAAAATAATATTAAAATAATACGATATTTGAAAAACTTTGCAGGTCCATAACTTTAAAACCGTATGTCCGAATCAAGCATGCCGCTAGTCTACAAACTTGTATCGATGAGTACTTCACAACCATGTATGTGTGAAAACTCAATTTCACAAAAATAAAAAGTCAACTCTGACACCCTAGGACAATTCAGACATCAACTTGTTTTACTCATAACTTTCAAATCGTAGCTCCGTTTTTGACGTGCTACTAGTCTACGGAGTCGAATTGATGCGTACTTTGAAATGGTGTCGGTCAATCTAGAATTCTTACCGAGTTAAAAAGTCAAAATTTTACCCTTTTCTATCCACGACGGTCAACTTGAGAAATTTCCAATGTACTTCGGGACGGGGCGTTACAAGATACTGTGAGTTTTTGTTTAATTCTTTTGTGTTCAGATTTATATGAGATAATCAAGTCTGGAGTTTTTTGATAGTTCAAGTGGATTAAAGGTTTTTTTTTTTTTTCTTTTCTTTTCTTGGCAATTTGATTGCTGATTCTATATGGTATACCAATTTGTGGATGAAATTTTTGTTATTCCTGCACCCTTTATTGGGACTTGTTGCAAAATGCTATAAGCAATCATAACATGCTTTACTGTTCAATAAATGCCTTATGGTGATGATAAATTGGTAATCGTCATGATTTTTTGAAGTTATTTTTCATTGTTGAAGATAGTGAATTGAGTTTTTGGCATTACTTTTTTATTGAAAGAATGTGATGACACTTCTGTCATTTAGCCACTTTGCACGCCCCTGTATATATGTATATATATATATATCCAACCAAATAAAATAAATCTAGAAAATATGGAAAGAATATATATATGTATATCAAACCGAATAATATAAATATAAAAAATATAGAGAGAACTTAGAAGCTTTATTCAATACATAGTCTGAAAGAATGATTTGAGTCCAAGATAGTCGATACACCCATGAAATCTTAACTAGTATTAACTCCCATCCAATATCCGTGAAGATGGAGTTGCATTAATTTGAGCTAGGCTTTCTTGGTAGTTAAGGATTTGCATTGATGATGTCCCATGAATATCCAAATCTTTGATTTTTCGGATGGAAGGGTCAACCAAAATTAGATCATGACGACATCCATCTCTGTTTACTTGGAGAAGAACCCCATTGTTGTTACAAAATCCTCTTATACTCGGTCCTAAGTATTCAAGGGGTCCAACATTAAATAGATTAGTCCATGAGTCCTTAACACCATATTCACCCAACACCCATATGTTATGTGTCTTGGTATCATTATTTCTATCTCTAACACAATGATCAAGAGCAAGGGATTTATTATGAAACATAAGGCTATTCCAACAAGTACTAGGACAGCTCCTTTCAATTATACGAGGAGGCAAAGGTGTTGTTATGAATACCTCATTGCTCATGTCGAATGACATAACATGTTCTCCATACTCGTCATTCTCTACCAACCACGAAAACATTTCTCCACATGCTGTACCTGAATGTGGTTGTGCTGATATAATATCACAAGTTGGGATGATATCTGGTAGCAATTTCCAACATCCTGTTTTTAAGCTATAAACTTCAACCTCTTGTTGGCACGGTTGAACAGGGCGGTATGTATTGTTTTCAAACAAGCATTGGATTGAGACTAGTTTGCAGTCATTGTTTTTGGAAATGAAACCGAACCCCATATTTAGATGTCGAAACATGTTCTTTTCTGGATTGCTTTTGTATAATCCATTTGGAATAATTTTTGCATCTCTTGTTGCAGGGTTCCACAGGACATACTCATCATGTGGTGGTATGCACCTAAGACATACCACACCATTACTACAACCCACCACGGTGACAGAATGTTTGAAATCAATCCTCATTGAATCCATTAATGGAGTATGGGATAATACTGGTTCGGTATCAATGACCTCAAGGGTTTCATCAGAAAGTAAAGAGATAACATGATATTTACTGATAGGATCCTCGTATTTGACTAGAATTTGAGAATTCCTCATCTTCCTGCGTAATCAGTGAATGGGTAACTCGTAATAATGACATATAATTCCTTGCAAACCTTTTTGCATTGGAGAAGATCTTTCAGCGGTAGACGCAACAGGATTGAAATCAACAACTCTTTTGGAAGATCCTCCATCTTCGACTTACAAATTGACATCAGCATAAATTCTTGCGCGACCTCTTCCATTTCTTAGAACAAAAATTTCTCTTTAAATCCTGATAAACCTGACACGTTGAGATAATAATAATAATAATAAAGAAAAAGCTTAATTATTTAAGACCTTTTTTGTCAGAGGAGGGTGTAACTCCTCTCCAAAGATAATCAGATTTATATCAATCACATTTGTTTTGATATATTCGAATGCATACCCAAAACCCCATAAAATCACAGAAGATCACAACTTATTCCTAGACCACCTAAAAAATTAGAGAGAGATGAGAAAAAGGTACCCATTAAGACGTCGAAAAGTCGAATGCAATGCAGAAACGGGTAATTTTTTTTTTTTCGTCCAAGCAGAAACAGGTGAAATTTTTTTCCTACGCCTGGTGCTTTTTATAGCACCGCTATATATATATGTTAAGTGGAAAAGAAATTAATAATTATAAAAAAAATAATAATAGAAGCAAAGCAATAATATAATATGTTTTTGATCTATAATTTCAGTCATCCATCCTTCGTACCTCCAATTAAATCCACCAGGCTTAGAGAGTGCCCAGGCTATTGTAAATCGCAGTCAACATAAAAAAGAAAAAGAAAAACCCTTCGTACCTCCAATTATTCATACGACTTTGATTTCAAAATTGGAAAATATATGTATATAATTATATATATGAAAGGCAAAAAAATCAAAGAAAAATATCTCAAGCCGTAACCTTCTAAATATAAGTGATAATGGTTTACAAATTAAATTAACTTTTCACAATTTATAATTGTATTTGAATCAGTTATTTCTAACCAATTAAAATTAGATTGTAGTTTTAGAGCGAGCCCACAAATTAATGCATATTTAATAATCATATTTAATTATTTATTATTATATTTTATCGGATTTACTATATAATATTCAAATAAATAAGATTTGTTGTTGTTTGGTTTTGCCCACATCCTCTTTTGAACTTGAGATCCGGGACATTATAACTCACACACTTGACTACATGAACTAGAAGGTCGGGGAAGCAAAAAGGGTTTGAAAAATATTTTTTGCCATGAATGATTACTAGTAGGATACATATACTAAATAATAATTTAAATGATTACCATTAATTCTCTTTTAAATTTTAAAACAAAAAATAATAAAATTAAATATTTCAATTAAAATTTAACATATAAAATATATATTATCATCACTCATGACAAATAGCAAAAACTTATAAAACTTTTACACTAATTATTTATTATTTTGTTTTAAGAGATGTTAAATGTAACAGTCCAGCCCAGACCACCCTATGCGATATTGTCCGTTTTGGACCCAGCCCGCACGGTTTTGTCAAAACTCGTTGCAAAAGAAAGGTATCCACACCCTCTTTTAAGGCATGCTTCGCTCCCCTTTCCAACCGATGTGGGATCTCACAATCCTCCCCCCTTGGAGCCCAACGTCCTAGCTAGCACACCAATTTGGGTACTGGCTCTGATACCAACTGTAACAGCCCAGCTCAGACCCCCCGCATGCGATGTTGTCCGCTTTGGGCCCAGCCCGCATGGTTTTGTCAAAACACATCGCAAGGGAAAGGTATCCACACTCTCTTTTAAGGCATGCTTCGTTTCCCTTTCCAACCGATGTGGGATCTCACAATCCTCCACCCTTGGGGCCAAGCATCCTTATTGGCACACCGATCCGGGTATTGGCTCTGATACCAATCTGTCAGGACCCGTCCAAAATCCCTCACTAGAATTCTAGACAAGCCCTGATCTCAGGGAAACACTACCGGACCCTCTAATGGAAAATCCGGCAGAACCTCCCCTAAGGGTTGAACTTATTACAATTTTCCTGTACTGAAAATACACTTCTATATACACCTCTTATTCCTCCCACTTTACTACAAAACATTATCACAAATTTCAGTACTTCAAATAAATGACAGGGAACTAATGTAATAATTAAGGAAATATATCCCATGGTATACAGAGCATCATAAGATACAATTATGTACGAAAGTTTTACAACAAAGTAGAAAGAAAATTACATAATAAGAAACGAAGGAAAGAAGACTTCTCGAAGTTCCGAAAATGATCAAACTGTCGAGCTCGCCCTGATAGAACAATGTCTACCACCTGAGTCTAAGGGAACGAAATTTGAAAACATGAGATGCTAATCATCTCAGTGAACGACCCAGTCTACTAACTACTAATAATTAAGTAATTTAGCAGTAAGCAAATGAATAAGTAATTACTAAATAAATAAATACGTGAATGGTTTAGTAATAATGGTTGAAAATAATTTTCTCTCAAAACCCTCACGGTCACTCAGTTGGAAATGTTCCTTTTTTAAAACGTTTTCACAAAACCCGATGTTTTATGCCCAAGATTCAGAAAAATAATTAACCAATAATTTACAAATAAAACATGACAAATTAAGAATCCAAAATTAGAATGAGAATAATAATAGAAATGAAATTGACTTGTGTAACAATCCTAAAAGAATAATAACATATCATCAACAGATAATACAAAGATATCCATGATAATCATATTTAAACAATTTAGAAAATAATCAAATAATTAGAATAACTCAATTAATTGAACAATTAAATGAAGAAATAATTTAACCAAAATAAAACACCCATTTAAAATAAATGTTAAGAATATAATAAAATGAAGGAAAATATAATATATTAGAATGGATTTCAAAATACCAAAACAATTTGAATAATAATTTCGTAAAAGCATTTTTATAAAAAAAAAAACTGCGTAACCTTTAAATTTAAATAATGAAACACTATTAAATACATATTATTAAAAATCAGGTCGTGAAAACCATTTGATGCCTACACTATATACCAGTGGCTCCAACGGTACCCAGCGTCCCGAGGTACCACCAGATATGAGGTTAAAGAGAAAAACCGACATACGGTCGCGTGGCGTCCCACTGCACCACTGCAAACAGGCGTCCTAGCGATGGCCGGGGGTGGTTGCGGCCGATATCAACTTGCCGACCCTCAGTCCGATGGCAACCACAGGACAACCCATAAATCACCTGCACGCTACTCACACCCACCTGCGCGATAATCATATCCATGTGTGCACTAATTATATCCACATATATAAAACACCGGTACATGTGTGGTGCATCATAAAAATTCTAAAATCCATATAGTTTCAAATCCCAAAAAAATTCCACCGGGTTTATTCCATTCAATTAAACCCGTAAATTTTTCCACAATTCCTTTATAATTTATTGTCATAAATCCATCGCATATTTTCCATCAATTTCAAATCCATGAATGTAACAATAATTAAAAATAATTATTACTTCAATTCTTCAAAATTCAAATATAATTGGATCTCACAATTCATCAATGGATAATACATTCTTATTAAACATAAATAATTTCACAATTTATTTCAACCACAATTTAAATAAAATTAAATCCACAATTTCATAAAATAAAATTCCCATAATTTACCAAAATCAAATTATACTTTAATGCATAAATATACTATAATTTTATTCAATTGTAGCATCAAAATCCCAAATATAATTTATAAATAATTAATACATGAATATAATTTCCAAACACATATTCAACATAAAATATATGAAATTTATCAACCCAAAATAGTTTTGAAGATGGGTCACTCACCTTAAGCACACAATCCAAACAAGATCCTCAATAGGCCATTGACTCTCACAATCCGTTAAGAATTGAGGAAAGTGGACACTAGATTTAGGTTCAGAGGGTCAGAATTAGTGGGAAAGGATGGGCGATGCAACTAGAAACTCGCCGGAAAGTCGATTTCCCGACGAGCCGCCGTGGTCACCAGAATCCGCCACCGTCGGCGGCGCATCCGGTGGCCACTTGTAACATCCCACATCGGTTGGAAAGGGGAACGAAGCATGCCATATAAGTGGGTGTGGATACCTTTCCCTTACGAGGCCTTTTCCTGTGACCCACCGTTGTAATGGGGTCGGGCAGAGCAAAACCGTGAGGGCTGGGCCCAAAGCGGACAATATCGCATGCGTGTGGTCTGGGCTGTTACAGTGGTATCAGAGTCGGACCCGGATGGGTGTGCCAGTGAGGACACTGGGCCCTAAGGAGGGAGGATTGTAACATCCCACATCGGTTGGAAAAGGGAACGAAGCATGCCATATAAGTGGGTGTGGATACATTTCCCTTGCGAGGCCTTTTCCTGTGACCCACCATTGTAATGGGGCCGGGAAGAGCAAAACTGTGCAGGCTGGGCCCAAAGTGGACAATATTGCATGCGGGTGGTCTAGGCTGTTACACCACTGGCCATGATTTATGGTGGGAAGGTAGATCGAGGAATGGGTGACTCAACGGGACCGGCGGTGAGCCAAACGAAGGCCAAAATAGGGAGAAATCTGGGTTTGAAGAAATCGGCGCCGCCGCCGGAAAAAGTCTCGATCCGGGCCCATCGGCGGTCGGTTGGCCGTGATTTTTGGCTGGCCAGCCGGTTTTTAGGTGGGCGTCAAGGTGGGGTGGCTCGTGTACTGTTCTGGTGGCCGAAAATGGGTGAACAGCGGTTGGTCGGTTGGGTTTCTCTCTCTCCCCTTCCCCGGCTCACGTGTTTTGGCCAAAATAAAAGCCACCCATGGGTGACACTATTCACTCATGGGATTGGCTGAAAATATGACACGTGACACACACTGTTCACTTAGGTCAAAATATATTAAAATATTACGGTATTCGGAAAACGTTGCATGTCCATAACTTTTTAACCAGATGTCCAATTTAAGCGTGCTGCTAGTCTATGAACTCATATCGACGAGTACTTCACAATCATGCATGAGTCAAAGATCAACTTTGCATTAACAAAAAGTCAACTCCGGCAACCCTTGGACAGTTTGGACCTCAAATTGTTTTGCTCATAACTTTCGAACCGTAGCTCCGTTTTCAACGTGCTACTAGTCTGTGGACTCGTGACAATGTGTACTTTTTAACGGTACCTCGGTCAATGTAGAATTCCATCAGGCGCAAAAAGTCAACATTTGATCCTTTCTCGGTCAATGATGGTCAATTTGGTCAACCTCGGTCAAATTTGAGAAATTTCTGGTGTACTTCGGGAGGGGGTGTTACAATCTTCCCCCTTTACAAAAATTTCATCCTCGAAATTTTATACTTCACTAAAACGTATAAGAATATTGGTTGCTGATTTGTGCTTCAAGCTTCCACGTCACTTCCTTGGCTACGTAAAATCTGCCATAAGACTTTAACTTGAGAAATAATCTCATCGACGAATATGTATCTTTCGTGACCTAAGATTTATATTGGTTGTTCCTCACATGACAGGTCTTCGATGTCTTTTCGTAGCTCTGATGCATGAAATACGTTACATACCTGCGTTAACTCTTCCAAAAATGCTAACTCGTACGCTACAAAATCAATTCTTTCGCTAACCTCGTAGAAACCAAGATACGAGAACTTAGCTCTCTCTATCAACCAAAGCGTACGACTCTCCCCTATGGAGATAATTTCAAAAACTCAATCTCGGACTTTGAATTCAAGATCTTTTCCTTGCACGTCAGGTTAACTCTTTTGTCGATTCCTGAGCGGTCTTCAAACTCTCTCGGATGACCTTCACCTTATTCATAGTCATTCATAGGTGTTTGCATCCAATTTAGCTTGGCCAACTTGTCTCAGTGAGAACCACTCTCGTACCAGTAAAAAGGTGTGCTAACATTTCTACTTCTTCCACTTGTTGGCAACTTACGTACCTTGATTCTAATTCGGCAACTTCCTTTATCGTGCCAATCCACCAATAATACTTAGTGAGCATTTGATATATCTTTATACCTTTGGGGTGTATCACATACATCGAATCGCGTGCTTCCTTTGGGGTCTCTTTTTGAACTCAACGATATCCTACTCTTGGATTCTCAATTGGCGATGCTTAAACCTTAAGTCGCTCTTGGAAAAACCATAACATAAAACAAATAATAAATATATTTTTCAAATATACCACCAACATAAAATATATACAATTTATCAACCTAAATTAAATTTTCAAACTTCTTCAAAAATCAAAAATCAAAATATAATTTATAAAATTTACTAATTAAATCAATGAAATAATAAATAATAAGAGAATTATTCTAATCAGTTTAAAATACCTTAATTTGCATAGGCAATTGTTAAAATTCCACATTGGAACAATAATAAAAACATGAATAAATGCATTTTAATAATCATTTTAAAATAAGTAAAATGAATCGATTAAATAATAAAAGAAATATTTAACACATGCATTTAAAATAAGAGTAACAATATAATAAAATTTATTTTAAATTATCCAAACCATTTAAATAATAAGGTCATAGTAGAATGCACTTTAAAACATTAATTGAATAAATGATAAAAACACATTTTATGTAAACTGTCATAATCAAGGTAAATTATAAAAACATGTCAAAATATATTTTAAATCACAATTTTAAATGAATAATAAAATCAATGCAAATGAAATTCATACCAAAACATTGATTTAAATAAATAATAAAAACATGAATAAAATACCTTTAATTTCAAATATCACTTTGAAAAGCATTTAGTTTTTGATAATCGATTGGAAAAATATCTTGACACCTTGAGGTTGATCGACACACATTCATACTCGGCAACAGGTATCGATTATGGGTGGTCACCTTGTTAGGTCGTTGGTAGCCGATACACACTCTTAGGCAACCATCCTTCTTCTCCATGAACAAAACGGATACCATTCACGATGATAAGCTTGATCTAGTGAAACCTTTATTCACCAAATCTTGCAGTTAAGCCTTTCAGTCCTTTAACTTTGATAAAGTCGCACGGCATGGCGGTATTGAAATAGATCGATGTCCAAAGAAAATTTAATGGTGAATTGATATCCCTTTTATGGTCGTAATCAAGGTAACTTGTAGGGAAAACACTTTCGAATTGCTTCCCACTATGAGCACTTCCAACGCTCACCATCTACTCGGGCATCAACCACATGGGTCAAATACCCTTAACAACCATTCTCCGATAGCTCCTTGGAGACAAGGATAGAAATTAATCATGGTAAAGGCCTCCTAACTCCTCCACGAAGCACCACTTTAGGTAAGCTAAAACACTTTAACTTTACTCCTTTATGCTAGCAGTCCATAAACATAAGAACTACTCAATCCATATCTAGGACCACTTCGGATCCCAAAAGATTCACAGAATTGGATCTACCACCATTACTTGACTTTCGATAAAGAAAAGGCAATCCTCGACCATTGACTAGGCCATAGGAATTCCCCGTTAGGCTAGGTGATTCTAATTGGCACCCTCGAAGATTAGAGCTATTTCAACTCGGGTAACGAATTTGCTTCGAGATAAAGGGAAAGAACGCTTTAAGACGGGCAAAACGAGAGATTAGACATGGATGGGATGCACAAAAATGCACAGTCCCCTAGGAATACTAAAACCTAGAGCTTTGATACCAACTGTCAGGACCCGTCCAAAATTCCTCATCAAAATCCTAGACAAGCCTTGATCCCAGAGAAACCCTACCGGACCTTCCAATGGAAAATCCAGCAGAATCTCCCCTAAGGGTTGGACTTACCATAAATTTCCTGCACTGAAAATACACTTCTATATACATCCCCTTATTCCTCCCACATTACTACAATTTGTCTCCACAAATTTGCAGCACTTAAAAATAATAACAGGAAATCAGTGCATAATTAATAACTAAATGTCCAATATAGTATACAGAGCATTATATAAATAAATGTGGAATTAATACAATGTCAGATAAATAAGCAATACAAGATGAAGAGGAAAAAAGGGAAGAAATGCTTCTTGGACTTTCGGCAATGAACTGAGACGTCAAGCTTTCCCCGGACGATCAACGTCTCCCAATCCTTGTACCTAGGGGAACGAAATTTAGAAATATGAGATGCTAATCATCTGAGTAAGTGACCCTATCTACTGTACAATTATAAAGCCATGATAATTATAGTACAATTGGTTAATTAAGAATAAATAAATAAATAAATAATAATTAATTAAAATTAATATTTTCTCTCAAAACCTTCACGATTCACTCGGTTGGAAAAGTTTCCCTTTTAAAACATTTTCGCAAAACCCAATCTTTTATGCCCCGAAAACCAAGGAAACAATTAGTTAACTAAATATCAAATAAAGATAATAAATCAAGCATCCAAAATTTATAATGAAAATAAAATAGGAATAGAAATAAAAATAATTTCGTAACAATTACTAACTGATTAATAAATGTCACAAACAAATAATATACAAGAATTTAAAGATCCAAAATTTATAATGGAAATATAGAATAAGACATCATTGGATACAATAATTAAAATCATAATTAAACTTGTACTAAAGAAATTTGGTATAAGAACAAGAATAGACCCAATATATAAATTATAAAATCTATTAATTAAGTCAAAGAAATAATCAAAGAAACATTTTAAATCAATTTAAACATCGATATAAAACACATGATAAAAATATAATAGAATTTATTTTAAAATACCAATCGATTTAAATGATAAAATCAAGGCAAATAACTTTTAAACATTAATGAGAATAGGTAATAAAATCACGATATCAATTTCATAAAATTTGTTTAAAGCTTTAAATTTAAATAAATAATAAAAACAACATTAAATACATTCTAATTTAAATACTACTTTAAAACTTTAGGAATTGAAATTTATATCAGAAAAATAATTACTTGATGCACCACACTATATATCAGTGATGTCCCACGATACCCAGCATCCCAAGCACGTGTAACGGGAGGTTAAAGAGAGAAACTTGCATACAGTCGCTTCGGCGTCCTGACAGCGCCGCTGCTTAAACCGTCATCCTGGCCATGGAGGGGGGCAGCTTATGGCCAATATCAAACTTGCCTACCCTCGGTCCAATGGCAACTCACAAGAGACATTATAACTTGCGCACTCATTAACATATACAGTACAGAACACCAGTACTATATGAGTGCGTCTAAAACAAATAACCAAATTTTATTATTAAAAGTACGTAACTTTTTCCAAAATTCACTATGGGAATTATACCATTTTTCAAACTCACCTTCCCACATTTTTTTCTTTAACATTTCCAGTATAAATCCATCGATAGTAATATACAATTATTTTTTTTCCCAAATCATAAAATCAATCAAATAATTTTCCATGGGCATAATTATAAAATTTGAAACCACCAACTTAAACCAATATTTCCTTGAAATATTTAAAATCAAATCATGCCCAAAAATAATATTAAAACCACATGAATTTCATATATAATTTAATTCCACAAATCCTCATTACCATAAAATAATTTCCACAATGCATAAATTTATATAAATTCATTTTTTCTTTAATCAAAATAAATTCACAAATAAATTCCACAATAAATCAATTAATATCAAAATCACAATGCCTTTAAATATCAAATTTCCATAAAATCCAAATTTCCATAATTTGTCAAAAATAAAAATATGATTTAATGCACATATACATTTCAATTTATTCAAATGTGCCATCAAAATTTCAAATATAATTTTGCTTGATATTTAACACATAAATATTAGATCCAAACATTTAATTACTGCAAAATAAATATAATTTAACACCCAAAAATAATTTTGAAGGTGGGTCACTCACCTCGAGCACGCAATTAATCCAATATCCTCCATGGGATCAATTCCATGATGCACACGTGCTCCTAGAACAACAATATTACACAACTCAAATAAATTAATATTTTATTCGGATAAATAATACCCGGTATCCGGGGGACTACACAAACGTTAACCAAAATTTACAAATAATATACCGAATCGAAGCTTATGCAACGAGGATCACAGATTGAGGCTTACCTTCCGGAGATCGGACCCGAGGTGACCGAAATCTCGCCGGAAAGCTCATGGATTTAAGGTGGGGTGGTGTGTGTACTTTTCCGGTGGCTGGAAATGGGTGAATGGCAGTGGCCGGTTGGTTTCTCTCTCTCTCTCTCTCTCTCCTTGTAACACCCCGTCCCGAACCATGTCAGAATTTTTGCACGTTGACCGAGGTTGACTGTTGACCGTTGACCGAAGGGGTCGAAAGTTGACTTTGACCCGATTGGAATTCTAGGTTGACTGAGGTATTGTTACGAAGTACACGTTGGCACGAGTTCGTAGACTAGTAGCAGGTTCAATTTGGACATGTGGTTTGAAAGTTATGGACCTGTAGAGTTTTTCAAATACTGTATTATTTTGATATTATTTTTGAACGTGTAACGATGTACCACGTGTGACTTAATGAAGGTGACCATGTGTCACCATGTTGAGAAGCCGCATGTCAACCATGTGTAATGTCATATTATTTTATTATTATTTAATTATTTAATTATTTAATTATTTAATTATTTTATTTTATTTTTCTTTTTCTTTTCCTTTTTCTTTTCTTTTTCTTTTTCTTTTTCTTTTCTTTTCCCCTACGTGGGAAAAAAGGCCACGGGTTCCGATCCTTCTCCTTCTCCTTCTTCTTCTTCTTCTTCTTTCTTTCTTTCTTTCTTCCTTCCCACCGCCCGTCTTTCTCTTTCTCCCTGCTGCACATTTTTCGGCCACCAGAACCACTCACGTGCTGGCCAGTGATGAGCGGAGGGAGGAGGTGAGCTCAGCCGCCAATTTTCACGGTCACCGGCCGCCGAACGCGCCCCGATCGGGCCGGAGAAGCCGCCGGCAGGAAAAATTTCTCTCTCCTCTTTTCTTGTGTTTTCCGGCCAGCCCAGTCCAAATTAAGCCTCCTCTCCCCCTATTTTGGGTCCTCTGAGTCCAAATATGGCCTCCAATCTCGAAAATTCGAAGTGGTTTGGGAGATACAAGGAATTGAAAACCGACCGAAGCTTTCCGACCAAATTCTGACCACCTCCGGCGGAATTGGGGTCGATGGAGACCGGATTTGTAATCCTCGTCGCTCAAGCTTCGATTCGATATATTATTCGACTATTTTGGATAACGTTTGTATTTGACCCCCCGGGTACCGGGTATTATTTATCCGAATAAAATATTAATTTATTTGACTGTGTGTGAATTGTGTTCTAGGAGCACCGGTGAGTCGTGGAATTGATCCCATGGTGGATCATGGTTTAATTGCGTGCTCCAGGTGAGTGACCCACCTTTAAAAATGTTTTTGGGGTAATTGATTATATTTATGTGGTGTTAAATTGATATCTATAATTTGTGCTCATGTGGCGTAATTTAAATATAGTCGGGAAAAAAATATTATTTTATATATATTTTTACCCATTGATACTAAACGGAATTTTGGATTACTAAGAATTTCCTGATTATTATTTTATTGTGGTTTAATTTATTTATTGTGCATGAGCAATGTATATTTCAGTAATAATCGTACGTGGTTTTAAGTGTTATTTTTCGGACATAATTGGGTTAAATATTTTATGAAAATATTTGTTTAAGTTGGTGGTTTAATTTTGTATAAATTATGCCCGCTGTATTTTAATGGTTGAACCTCGTATTACGAGAAAATTATGGTTGATTGGTTATCGATGTTTCCGTACCGTTTGTTAAATAAAAATATGTGAGATGGTATTTTGTGAAAATTTGGTATATTTTCCACGGTAAATTTTGGAAAACGGTATAGTTGATTTAATAATTATTTTAGACGCATTCACACAGTATTGGTGTTCTGGTATATGTATATGTGGTTCAGCGCGCAAGTATTATTATTTCACCCGTGAGTTGCCATTGGACTGTGGGTAGGCAAGTCTTATATAGTGCACACAGCTGCCCCCCTCCTTGGCCGGGATGATGGTTTCAGCAGCGGTACTGTCGGGATGCCGAAGTGTCGTTTGCAAGTTTCTCTCTTTAATCTCCCCGCCAGTCGGTGCTCAGGACGCTGGGTATCAGAGGGCATCACTGGTATATGGTGTGGTGCATCAAGTACAAATTTTTTCGGATAGAAATTTCAAATCCCAAAGAGTACAAAATTATTTATTATAATTTAATGCAGTTTATTTATATTTTGGGGTATTTGTTTATTTATTTGTTGTTTATTAAATTGTCTGGTCCCTTGGTTTTCGGCAAGTACGAATATCGGGTTTTATGAAAATGTTTTAAAAAGGGGAACATTTCCAATGGAGTGAATAGTGAGGGTTTTGAGAGAAAGTATTACTTCAAATGTTTATTTATTTATTTACTTAATTGTTCGGTATTGATTTATTAAATCCCTTTACTTGGTATACTATTAATATTAAAGGTGTATAGTAGATAGGGTCACTCACTGAGATGATTAGCATCTCACACTCCTAAATTCCGTTCCCCTAGGTCCAGGTTGGAGACGTTGATTGTCCGGGGCGAGCCCGACGTCTCAATTCGTTGCCGAAGTCCAAGAAGTATTTCTTCCCTTTTTCCTCTGTATCTTGTATTGCTTTTTATCTGTCATGGTATTAATTCCACATTTATTGTATAATGCTCTGTATACTGTATTGGACATGTAGTGTTATTATTGCACTGAGTTGCTGTTATCTTTTGAAGTGCTGAAATTTGTGGAATCAATTTGTAGTAACGTGGGAGGAATAAGGGGATGTTTATAGATGTCAGGACCCGTCCAGAATTCCTTCCCCGGAACCCTAGACAAGCCCTGATCCCAGGGAAATACCACCAAACCTTCCAACGGAAAATCCGGCAGCACCTCCCCTAAGGGTAGGACTAACCAAAAATTTCCTGCACTGAAAACACACTTCTAAAAACATCCCTTTATCCCTCCTATGTTACTACAAATTGATTCCACAAATTTCAGCACTTCAAAGAACAGCAGCAACCCAGTGCATAAAAACAACTACATGTCTAATACAGTATACAGAGCATTATACAGATAAATGTGGAATTTATAAAATGACAGATAAGAAGCAATACAAGATAGAGAGGAAAAAGGAAAGAAAAACTTCTTGAACCTTCAGCAACGAACTGAGACGTTGGGCTCGCCCCGGACAATCAACGTCTCCAACCTGGACCTAGGGGAACGGAATTTAAGAGTGTGAGATGCTAATCATCTCAGTGAGTGACCCTAACTACCATACACCTTTAATATAAATAATATACCAAATAAAGGGATTTAATAAATCAATACCGAACAATTAAATAAATAAATAAATAAACAACTGAAGTAACAATTTCTCTTAAAACCCTCACTATTCACTCCGTTGGAAATGTTCCCCTTTTTAAAACATTTTCACAAAACCCGATATTCGTACTTCCCGAAAACCAATGAACCAAATAAATTAATAAACAACAAATAAACAAATAAATACCCCAAATATAAATATTCTGTAATAAATTATAATAAATAATTTTTTTTAACACCTTTGGGGTTTTAAACTTTATTTGAAAATTACACTTGACAATTACACATGACGCACCACACCATATACCGATGATACCCTCCGATACCCAGCGTCCCGAGCACCGACTGGCAGGGAGGTTAAAGAGAGAAACCTGCAACGGCACTTCGGCATCCCGACAATACCGCTGCTAAAACCATCTCCCGGTGAAGGGAGGGGCTGTTGTGGCCAATATCAAACTTGCCTGCCCAGTCCAATGGCAACCACGGGAGAAATAATCACGACGCGCTAAACCACATAATAACCGCGCGCTACCACGTGTCCATACACCATACACCAGAACACCAATACTGTATGAGTGCGTCTAAAAATAAACATTAATAACCAACCGTACCGTTTTCCAAAATTACCGTGGGAAATATATTAAATTATCACACTTACCATCCCACATATTTTTATTTAATAAACCGGTACGAAACAGCGATAACAACAAACCACAATTTTCTCGAAATACGAGATTCAATCATAAAAATACCGCGGGCATAATTTATAAAATTTAAACAAATATTTTCGTAAAATATTTAACCCAATTATGCCCGAAAAATCATATTTGAAACTACGTATAAATACTACCGAAATACACTTTGCTCATGCACAATAAATAAATTAAACTACAATAAAACCATAACCAAATTGTACCACATGAGCATAAATTAAATACCAATTAAACATAATTAATTGCCCAAAAATGATATAAAATCCAGACACAATTAATTACCGAAAATACTTGCTCATGTGTAATAAATACCATTTAATCACAATAAAATAATAATCGGGAATTTCTTAATGACCCCAAAATTTCATTTAGCACCAATGGGTAATTATATATAAAATAATATTTTTTCCTGATTATATTTAAAGTACACCACATGAGCACCAATTACACATATCAAATTAATACCACATAAATACAATTAATTACCCCAAAAATATTTTTAAAGGTGGGTCACTCACCTGGAGCACGCAATTAACCTACAATCCACCACGGGATCAATTTCACGACTCACCGGTGCTCCTAGAACAAAATTCACAGACAGTCAAATAAATTAATATTTTAATCGGGTAAATAATACCCGGTACCCGGGGGGTCAAACACAAACTTTAACCAAAATGGTCGAATAACATACCGAATCGAAGCTTGAGCGACGAGGATTACCAATCCGGTCTCCATCGACCCCAATTCCGCCGGAGGTGGCCGGAATTTGGTCGGGAAGCTTCGGCCGGATTTAAACTTAAGGGATCTTTCAAACGGTGGGGATTTTGGGCAATCTAACCCCAGAAATGGACTCAGAGGGGTCGAAAATGGTGGGATAGAGTTATGGGTCGGGCTGGTTTGGTCGGAAACGGCGAGAATCCCCGGAAAATTTCAAGTCGCCGCCGCGGACTTCACCGGCCCGATCTGGGTGCGTCCGGCGGCAGCTGGCCGGGAGATTTGGTGGCTGAGGTCGCGAGGTGGTGGGCTACTGGCGACTGTAATCCGGTCAAACACCGGTCAAACAGAGAGAGGGAGAGAGTCAAAGGAGAGAGAGAGAGGGAAAAGTCTTTACTGGTTTTTTGATGGCTCGGGGAAGAAGAAGGGAAAAAAGAAAAGGAAAAGAAAGAAAAAAAAAACAGGTGTTTTCCCACGTGGGGAAAAGAAAGAAAAAGAAAAACAAAAACAAAAGAAAAAGGAAAAGAAAAAGAAAAAGGAAAAAGGAAAAATAAAAATAATTAAATAAAAAAATATTATTATTAAAATAATAATAAAAATAATTTGATATTACACATGGTTGACATGTGGCACCTCACTATGGTGACACATGGTCACCTTCATTAAGTCACATGTGGCACCTCGTTACGCGTTTAAAAAATAATATTAAAATAATACAGTATTTGAAAAACTTTACAGGTCCATAATTTTCAAATCACATGTCCAAATCGGACGTGCTGCTAGTCTACGGACTCGTATCGACGAGCACTTCACAACCATGCATGAGTCAACGCTCAACGTTGCATGAACAAAAGAGTCAACTCCGGCACCCCTTGGACAGTTTGGACCTCAACTTGTTTTGCTCATAACTTTCAAACCGTAGCTCCGTTTTCAACGTGCTACCAGTCTACGAACTCGTGCCAACGTGTACTTCGTAACGGTACCTCAGTCAACCTAGAATTCCAACCGGGTCAAAAAGTTAAAGGTCAACCTCGATCAACGTGCAAAAATTTCTGACATGGTTCGGGACGGGGTGTTACAATAGAAGTGTGTTTTCAGTGCAAGTAATTTTTGGTTAGTCCTACCCTTAGGGGAGGTGCTGCCGGATTTTCCGTTGAAAGGTTCGGTGGTATTTCCCTGGGATCAGAACTTGTCTAGGGTTCCGGGGAAGGAATTCTGGACGGATCCTGACACTCCTCCCTTCTTTCTCTCTCCTCTCCTCGGCTTCCGTATTTTGCCAAAATAAAAGCTACCCATGGGTGACACTGTTCACTCATGGGATTGGCTGAAATTGCGACACGTGGCATACACTGTTCACTCAAGCCAAATATATTAAAATATTACGGTATTTGAAAAACTTCGCATGTCCATAACTTTTTAACCAGATGTCCAATTTAAGTGTGCCGCTAGTCTATGAACTCGTTTGGACGAGTACTTCACAACCATGCATGAGTCAAAGCTCAACTTTGCATGAACAAAAAGTTAACTTCGGCAACCCTTGGACAGTTTGGACCTCAATTTATTTTGCTCATAACTTTCAAACCATAGCTCTATTTTCAAGGTGCTATTGGTCTATGAACTCGTGACAACGTGTACTTCATAACGGTACCTCGATCAATGTGAAATTCCATCAGGAGCAAAAAGTCAACATTTGATCCCTTCTCGGTCAACAACGGTCAAACCCAGTCAAACTTGGTCAAATTTTAGAAATTTCCGGTGTACTTGGGGACGGGGTGTTACACTATGACTCATTATAATTGACCTCTCTCATAAGTAAATAATAGATTAGAGTAAGGAAGCATAATAGAATAAAAATGTATAGTAAATAATCCTAAGTTCTTGTTAGATTATGACCAACACTGCAGTTCTTTTCAAAGAATCATCTACCATATTTTTTTTTCTTTTTTTCTAAAATACTCTTGATGTTAATGAAATAAAAATGAAACCAGACTTGAATGTTAATTTTACAGATTTCTCTTTAACTATATAAAAATTTCAAATAAATATAATAAATCTGCTCTTAGAACAGAAGAACAAAATAAATAAATAAACTTAAATTAATGTGAGAAATCTACTTTTGGAACCGAAGATATAAGAAGCCGAGCGAAGTCAAATTTTCTCAGGAGAATTAAGAAAGAAAAAAAAAAGTATCCAAACAAAATCAAAATTGTGAGGAAAATCCACCTATTACGAAGAACTAAACTAAGAAGATGCTTTGTAAGGAATTTTTAAATTGAAAACTGATTTATTTCCTACAATGATTATAGGAATTTATTTTTTCATATATATTTATAATTTTAGTAGTTTTTATGCTTTTATTCTTTTTGTTGACTCTATTTGTGGATTTTGAAGTTCAATAGCTTTCATCTGCCTTAACTTCAAAGTAGTAAACAATATAATTATATTTTTTGAGCCATTTATCCAAAACTACTCAGCTAGAATTTCCAAGTTTCTTTTCTTCATTTGATTACAGTCAAGATATGTTTGAATTGATGATCCAAATTCTATTTGGTCCAATCCGAAAAACTCATGGTATAACTCGTTTGGTGAAATTTATTTTGTGACAATTTTGAAGCTTTATAGTAATAGTGGAGGCTTATTGAAACTTAATTCAATACAGAACTCATCACAACAAGCATATAGAAAGAAACAAACAAGAAGAATCACACAAAGAACACACAAATTTTACGAGGTTCGGTCTAGAAATGACCTACATCCTTGGTGAACTCCATCCAAGAAGTTTTTGCACTATGAACAAAAACAAATACACCATTGCAGCAGTTTCTCTCTTGATTTTACAGATTCTCTACACCCATAAACCACACTAGAAACCCCTTTACAACCTCTCTCTTTCTCACAAATCACTCACCCAGAATGATCCTAAACAATACCAAGAGAAAGAGAAATACAATGAGAAAGAGGCTACAAGAAGAAAAGAGAAAACCAAAAAAAAAAAGCTTTGATCAAGAACTAATTGCTTCTGTCATATATTTTTTGTTTCTGTAGTTAAACCATTATTTAAAAACCTCCAAAATAGAAAACTAACTGCTGACTCATCCTAACCACTTCCTTAAGTGCAACGGCACCGTTTCACAACTGATGCTTATAAGAAACGTTGACTTTGACCATCTCTCAATTGAATCACAACCAGCAAGGCTCGAGACCGAAGCCCACCATTGAGCCCTTTGGGGGTGCAGGGGCAAAGCCCCCCCGGTATGGACTGATCTAACCTGGTTTAGTTTTAGATTTATTCTGTACTATATGTTTACTCTTTTAGCATTTTTTGGTTGTATTGAGTTTTGTAGCCACTCTATTTGTTCTTTTTTAGAGTTTTCCATGTAAATCTGTGTGTATGTTTTGTTTTTATTCTTGTTCTTCTATTATTATTGTTTTTGTCCTATTTTCGTAACAAGATACTTTCTGATATGCGGAAGCTTTCAGCAGATGGCGAATGAAACTTATCTTTCCATGAATTTCTAATTATTTATATTATTGGTTGAATTTTGTAGTAGCCTTTTTCGCTGGTGTTCTTTTTTTTTTTTTTCTTTTTTTTTTGGTGGTTATTTGAGATACATGATTAGGTCGTCTTCCTAGCAGCTAAATTTTAGGGGTTAATGGTTACTTAAAGTTTAGCACTTGGAGAACTTACCCATTTGAGCTAAATTGGGATTTATGAGTGCATATTTACACATTAAAGAAACTTTACATGCTTTTTGATGGCCATACCAACTACCTGTATACTGTACACATACGCATATAAGGATACACAGCAGCAACTTAAGTGTTGGGCATTTTTCTAATCTGGTTAAGCCTTTTAACAATTGGATGTATAGTCTCAATGGTTTTACCATTGGGCCAGTCCTACGAACTTGGTTCATATATAGTATAAACATTAGTTTTGGCATTTTTTGTATTTGAAAACCAAAATTGTTTACTTTCCTAAGGCTTGAAAGGAAACCAAATCGTTTAAAAGTATTTTAAGTTGGTCGAAATATGATTTAGAAAAGGAGAGGCAAACCTTCAAAATATTACCCTGTGAAGAAAATGACAGCTATAATGAAATTGATCAATTTTGGATAAGGGAGGTATTAGCTTTCTAAAAAAAATCAAATAATATAAATACATGAAAGATCAAAAGACGTCGGTAGATAGCTTTAAAACAATAAATAAAAGAAAACATTGCTAATAACACATCCAAGATTAATGATAAAAAAAAAGGGAAAAAAGGAAAAAAAGAAAAAAAAAGAAAAAAACCAAAAAAATAGTATTAAACTACGTTAGGTATTCTTTCAGTCTTCATGGATCAAGGGATAGTAGATGGGATAGTAGGCTCTGTTAGGGTCTGAGACACTCTTTGCCAGTCTTGCGTAACCCTCATCACCCCAACCTTCACCCCAAGTATTTTTAACATGCCAGTATTTTTCATAGTACTCATTCTGTCCCTGTCCAACTATCACCATCGCATGACCACTTTCATTAGTACCACCATTATCATATTTTACCACGGGCTCAAGACTGACAATGTTCTGACAAATCAAACTTTGTAAGATAAAATTAAATTTAATATTATATAAAAAAATTAAAAATAAAAGTAAAAACTTACCGAATTTTGACATTTTTAGAAATTTGATGTCAAATAGAAACATCCTACAACCGGGTGCTCTTCTACGATGCTTTCAATTTTATTGAAAACGTCTACTTTTTTAAAGGCTTATACGCCCCAATATGTTTCCTGATCTTCTGTCCGCTGCACAAAAATAAATTAGAATAAATTAGCACAGAGGTAGTGAAAAATGTGATACATTTAAATAATACTAATTAAAAAAAGCTTTATAATTCAAGACCTCATTTTTCTCAGAGATTTCTCCTTTCCAAGGATAATCAGCTTCACATGCAATCCCATTTGTTTTTATATAATCAAATGCCCACTCGACATGACCACTGCCTGGATAGTTGTCTATCAGCTCTTGTGCTGATAAAGGGGATTGCAAGCGATTATCAGGATTTTGCCTGTTGTGCAACATCTCCACAAGATCGCAAACAGCAACAGCCCAACATGCTTCTATATTGTCAATATATATATATAAGTATATATAGAAATAAGTAAAATGGAAAAGAAATTAATTATTAAAAAAAGCATAAAAAAGTAATAGTCGAACAACTTACTAGTGTTGCCTTGGTCTCTAACTCCAGTCATCCACTCTGCGTTCCTCCAATTAATATCAGGTCTTTTATGATACCAAGACATTATAACTTATGAGATATAAACTGAGAGTGTGCACAGTTTAGATTTAGAATATGGGAGTGTAATGGAATGGAAATCAGAAAGACCAACGAAACCTAATTGCCCCTATGCATTTGCACTGAAACTGATGGAGTACATGCGAAAAGTGACAGTGTGCTGGGTAATCGAATATGTAAAGCTTCTATTTATTGTAAATTGAGAGAGCTAACATGCGGCTTTAGATGACAAAAATGGAAAAAAAAAATTCTAAATATAACTATAAAAGGCAAAGAAATCTTAAAAGAATAGAGAGTATTTAGGGAGATCAATTAATTGACCTCTATATATATATATATATAAAAGAATTCTACAATAGGCAAAGTTAGGAACCATATAATTGTTGACAATTATTCATAGCTGTTCGATTTGCATGATCAAACAAATTGGACGGTTGTGCATGTCGACTTCCTTTATAACGGCAATCCCGTTTATATATGTACATATATATAGCAAGAAAGTCCATTATTTTATTTTCTTTCCTATTTATATATGTGCTTTCTTTCATTTATTTATGAAATTTAGGTTATAGCGGCCTTGGTAAGCTGAGAAAGTGCTAACATAGAAAACTAGTTTATTTTCAAAATACACACACACACACACACACATATATATATATACACACATTAAGAGATGTTAAATATGGAGAGCTAGAGGTAGTATGCATTGCTGTTAAAAATACGACTTTATATTACAAAAGTGGAAATATATATATATATAAACATAAATATAAAAGGCAATAAAATCTAAGAAACATCAAGATTATTAGAGAGGTCCGTTGTTTTTCTTTCCTTTTCTAATTTGCCGAGTGCGGTTGGTCTTGCTTCAAAAAATTTTATATTTACATTTTTATTTATGGAATTTAGGTATTGTGTTGTTGGTGAACTGAGAGAGTTCTAACATAAAAAAGCCCTAGGTATTTTCCACATATATATATATATATATATATATATTAAGAGATGTTAAATATTGTATAAATAAATAAGGAGAGGTAGAGATCGTATGGATTGCTATATTTAGTACGACTTTAGATTACAAAAATGGAAATATATATATATATATATATGAGGCAAAAAAATCTAAGAAATATAGAGATTATTTAGATAGGTGATCAATTAATTGGCCAATATGTGTATATATATATATGTATATAACAAGAAAGTCCATTATTTTTCTTTCCTCCTTTTGTGAAGTGTTGTTGGACTTGCTTCAAAAGATTTTATATACGTATATATCTATATATGTATATATGCTGTTACTTATTTACGGAATTTAGGTTATGCTAGTGTTGATATTCACCTTCTTTTATATGTCACTTTGTATATGAAGGACAGTTAATGTATATCTTTCCATTAATATTATGACCCTTGTAATTAATTTTGTTTTTATTCAATAATTGATTTTTAACTATTATCTATTATGGAAAGTGAGATTTCAATGTTTTGTATAATTTTAGTGTAGTCTTGGCTTCTTTTTCTTCTTCATCGATTCAAAGAGTTCTCTTTATTTTTATTTATCAATTTATTTATTTTTTTTACTCCAATTCAGATTTCCGATTAATTTCATAGATATGGATCAAACTACAGTAAATTGAATTTTAATGCTTATGTAAATATGGATTAAACTATTATCTATTAACTTATAAGATTTCAATGTTTTGTACAATTTTACTGTAGTCCTAGCTTCTTTTTCTTCTCCATCGATTCAAAAAATTCTTTTTATTTTTATTTATCACTTTATTTTTTTACTTTTGACTCCAATTTAGATTTCCAATAAATTTTATAGATATGGATTAAAATACAATCAATTAAATTATAGTGCTTATATAAATATGGATTAAACATGCATGCTTATAAAAGTTCCAAACCTCTGCCTCTCTTTGAAAAATATCGTATGTATACTATTAGTTGATGAACCACGAAAGAACATGGATTTGAATGTACTTTGTCATCAACATGCTTTCTGCCCTAAAAAAATTCTTCTCAAAGTGGTAAAATTTCTCGAACAATAAAAAAAAAAAATTCTTGGTGTAAAATTTTTGAAGTCAACTCTTGAAATTTGGAATTGATATAGAGAAAAAGAAAGAAGATGCTAGCCTTTTTATTTTAAACCGAAGATGCTATGCTGCTACCATAAAAATTGTTAAAATCTCAAAGCTTATTAAAGCATCATAACTATAACTAAGTAGAAAGTTTGTTAGCTTTTTCCTATTTGCTGTTCTAATAAGTAGGGACACCGGACGATTATGGTTTTCGTTTTGAGGGAAAATGTCAGGAACCGTCCAAAATTCCTCACCGGAATCCTAGACAAGCCCTGATCCTAGGGAAACCCTACTGGACCCTCCAATGAAAAATCCGACAGAACCTCCCCTAAGGGTTGGACTTACCACAATTTTCATGCACTGAAAATACACTTCTATATACACCCCTTATTCCTCCCATATAGGGCCTCATACGGGAACATCCCAATACTCGCTTGATAACTATTATTATAAATAAATTCTATCAATGGCAATTGTTCGTCCCAGCTACCACGAAATTGCATAACACAAGACCTTAGCATATCTTCTAATGTCTGAATTATGCGCTCAACTTGTCCATCAGATTGCGGGTGAAAGGCGGTACTGTAGTTAAGTCTTGCTCCTAACGTATCAACCAACTTCCGCCATAGCCGTGAAGTAAAACGTGGATCTCGGTAAGATACGATGGCGAGCGGTACACCATGAAGAATCATAATACGTTGTACAAACAACTAGGCTAATTTCTCGGGTGAGAAACGCTCTCATACCAGTAAGAAGTGTGCCGACTTGGTAAGACGATCAATAATCACCCAAATACCATCGTATCTCCTAGGTGTAGGGGGAAGCCTGAACACAAAATCCATATTGAGTTCTTCCCACTTCCATACGGGAATATGTAAGGATTGGAGTAACCTTGAAGGCTTCTGTCTTTCTGCCTTTACTTGTTGGCAAATTAAGCATTTTGATACAAAATCTGCCACTTCCCTTTTCATGCCAATCCACCAATAATACCTAACAAGCGTTCGAGGAATATCAGGAACGCAAAGTCTTCCTTTATACACGAGGGCCCCATCCCTCCTTATGGAAAACTCCGGATCAAGACCTTCTTGTACCTTGCTCTTAATTGTTTTCAATTTAAGATCTTCCATTTAAGTCTCCAATATACGATCCACTAACACCAGTCACACCTGAAAACTAGCCATAAGGACTCCAAAAGGATGCATATGCATTAACACCCCTATTTTCTTCAACTCCACCATGAGAGGTAGTTGGATGGCTTGAATGTGGGCGAGAGATTCGGTAGCCTTCCTACTCAAAGCATCTGCTACTACATTCACCTGGCCCGGGTGATAATTAGTCACACAGTCATAATCCTTCAACAACTCCATCCGTTTCCTTTGCTTCATATTTAGTTCCTTTTGAGTGAAAATGTACTTGAGGCTTTTGTGGTCGGTATAAATTTGGCATGTGTGAGATCCCACATCGGTTGGAAAAGGGAACGAAGCATGACTTATAAGCGTGTGGATACCTTTCCCTTCAAGATGCATTTTAAACCCGTGAGGGGCTAGGTATCTGGGGCTAGGAGGGCCTTGGGCCTGACACCAGTGAACCCAAAGCGGACAATATCTTGATGCGGGTGGTCTGGGCTGTTACAGATGGTATCAGAGCCAGTACCCAAATCGGTGTGCCAGCAAGGACACTGGGCCCCAATGGGGGGAGGATTGTGAGATCCCACATCGGTTGGAAAAGGGGAACGAAGCATGGCTTATAAGCATGTGGATACCTTTCCCTTCAAGATGTGTTTTAAACTCGTGAGGGGCTAGGAGGGCCTTGGGCCTGAACCCGGTGAACCCAAAGCGGACAATATCTTGATGCGGGTGGTCTGGGCTGTTACAGCATGTGGCCCCATACAAGTAGTGTCTCCACTTCTTTAGAGTAAAGACTACCACTGCCAATTCTAAGTCATGCGTAGGGTAGTTTTGCTCGTGCTGCTTCAATTTCCATGAGGCATATGTTACCACCCTTTGATTCTGCATTAGCACGCAACCCAACCCTTGATGGGATGCATAACAATAGACTTTAAAACCCTCATTCCCATTAGGTAAGGTTAAGACAGGTGTGGAAGTCAACCTTTGCTTCAATTCCTGAAAACTCTGCTCACACCTGTCCGTCCAGCTAAATTCAACATTCTTTCGAGTTAAGTTGTGAAGTGGTCTGGCAATTCTTAAAAACCTTTCTATAAAACGACGGTAGTATCCCGCTAATCCAAGAAAACTTCATACTTCCCTCACCGTAGTAAGGTGCTTCCAATTCAACACTGCCTTCACCTTATCAAGGTCCACATATATACTTTCGGCTGACACAATGTGTCCGAGAAAACCCATTTGATTTAACCAAAACTCGCACTTGTCGAATTTAGCATAAAACTAATGCTGTCTTAGAGTTTGGAGCACTCTCCTCAAATGCTTCATGTGCTCCTTTTGGCTCCTAGAATAGATCAGAATGTCATCTATAAATACAATGTTGAAACGGTCCAAGTACGGATGAAACACCCGATTCATCAAATCCATGAAAGCTGCTGGGGCATTAGTAAGTCCGAATGACATCACTAGGAACTCATAGTGTCCGTACTCGTCCTAAAGGCAGTCTTGGGAATATCCGACTCTCGAATCCTTAACTGATGATATCCAGATCTTAAGTCGATCTTAGAAAACACTTTGGCACCTTGGAGTTGATCGAATAGGTCATCTATTCTTGGCAATGGGTAATGATTAGGGATGGTTACCTTGTTAAGTTGTTGGTAGTCGATGCACAATCTTAGACTACCATCCTTCTTCTTCACAAACAATATTGGAGCTCCCCATGGCGATATGCTTGGTCTAATAAATCCTTTATCCACTAAATCTTGCAATTGTACCTTTAGCTCCCTTAACTCCGTTGGAGCCATTCGATACGGTGGCAAAGAAATGGGTCCGGTGCCTGGAATCACTTCAATAGAAAAGTTAATTTCCTTTTCCGGAGGCAATCCCGGTAACTCCTCAGGAAACACATCCGAAACGTCCCTCACCACAGGCACGTCTTCCAATCTAACCCCACTTACTCTGGTATCTACCACACAAGCTAAATACCCTTGGCAACCCTTATTCAATAGCTTCTTGGCGGTGAAGGTAGATATTAATCTTGGCAAAGACCTCCCAACTTCTCCACGAAATACCACTTCAGGCAAACCTGGCCTCCTAAATGTAACTTCTTTATTATAACAATCTATGGAAGCATGGTTCCTTGCTAACCAATCCATGCCCAAGATTACGTCAAGTTCAGATAGATCCAATAGGATCAAGTCAACCTCCATTACTTGATCTTCGATACAGAAGAAACACCCTTTTGATTATCTGGCTAGGCCATAAGGATTCTCCTGCAGGAGTGGCTATTTCTAGTAGACATCCTAAAGGAGTAGGGGTCATACTGACCCGAGTGAAAAATTCTTTTGAGATGACTGAATGTGTTGCTCCTGGATCTATAAGCATAAGTGCATCATTACCAAAAATATTTAGTGTACCTGTAACCACATCTAGAGTAACTAGGGCTTCTTGCTACATCATCGCGAACACTCGACACTGACCTGCTTGCTGGGGCCTCCGTCCTTTACCTCTACTCGGCCCAGCAGGATGTGGGGCTAATCCTGATGAACCACCTGCCACCTGACTCCCTCGGGAACTCTGACCTCGAGATCCACTAACCTGCTGTGATGGTGGCCTTGCCCCTAACATCGCAGTCTCTCCATAGGGGCAATATCTTTTTATGTGTCCCGCCTGCCCACACTGGAAACACACACCCTCATACTGACAAACTCCATGGTGTGCTTTGTTACAAAGTCTGCAAAACGGCTTGGGACTAAGACCAGACCGCTGATACGAACTCGTGCCACTGCTAATAGAATGACGAGCTGGGGTGTACGACGACTTCTCCGTGGCAAAGTACCTAGCGGGTTCCGTCCTCCTCTACTTGAGGAGCCTGAACTATGACTCTTTTTGGATGCTCCCTGACTAGGTGCCCCACTATATGAACCCTCAAATGATCTACGCCTTGAGGGCTTACGCATCTCTACTTGCCTCTCTAACTCAAGCACTGCATCCCTAGCAAACTGATAAGTAGGATGCACTGATCCGGCAAGGGTAAGGGCTATGTTCTTATTCAAGCCATCTATAAATCTCACCTTCTTCGTATGGTCATCGGGAATCATATGCATATAGAATTCGGATAGCTCCCGAAACTTCTGCTCGTACTAAAAAACAGTCATATTCCCTTGCTGCAACTCCTTAAACTCTCTCCTTCTGGCCTCACGGTAGGCAGGAGGGCAATATTTGGTGGTGAAGGCAATCTTAAACTGATCCCATGTGTGCCTCCTATGAGTCTTTTCCACCTTCTACCACTTCCTGGTGTCACCTTCTAACATAAAGCCGGAGATCCTAACCATATCTTTGTCGGGGCACTGCATCCCTTCTTCTAGGATTTTCTCCATATTAGATAGCCAATTCATAGCTGTAGCTGGACCTTGGGTTCCATCAAAACTCACGGCTCCCAATTGTCGAGCCTGGTCCACGGAATGATTACTAGAGCTCGAACTCTCTAATGCTTAAGTCAGTTGAGAGACAAGATTTCTAAGGCTCGACCTGCTTCTGGAACTCTCAGCCGAGCCTTCTCAAGTGCTACGTGCGCCCCGCCTATGCATCGTAGCAAATTCTGAAGAAACAACAAGAGTTTAGAGATAAAACACTTAAGCACGATTACAAAAAGGAGAAATTTACAGATAGGATGTACAGCAATGCACAGTCCCTTAGGAATACTAGAACCTAGAGATCTGATACCAATTTGTCAGGACCTGTCCAAAATTCCTCACGGGAACCCTTGACAAGCCCTGATCCTAGGGAAACCCTACCGAACCCTCCAATGAAAAATCCGATAGAACCTCCCCTAAGGGTTGGACTTACCACAATTTTCCTGCACTGAAAATACACTTCTATATACACCCCTTATTCCTCCCACTTTACTACAAAATATTACCACAAATTTCAGCACTTCAAATAAATGACAAGGAACTAATGTAATAATTAAGGAAATATATTCTATGGTATACAGAGCATCATAAGATACAATTAAGTACGAAAGTTTTACAACAAAGTAGAAAGAAAATTACATAATAAGAAATGAAGGAAAGAAGACTTCTCGAAGTTCCGAAAATGATCAAACTGTCGAGCTCACCCTAATTGAACAATGTCTACCACCTTCTAAGGGAACGAAATTTGAAAACATGAGATGCTAATCATCTCAGTGAGCGACCCAGTCTACTAACTACTAATAATCAAGTAATTTAGCAGTAAGCAAATGAATAAGTAATTATTAAATAAATAAATACATGAATGGTTTAGTAATAATGGTTGAAAATAATTTTTCTCTCAAAACCCTCAGGGTCACTCAGTTGGAAATGTTTCCTTTTTAAAACGTTTTCACAAAACCCGATATTTTATGCCCAAGATTCAGAAAAATAATTAACCAATAATTTACAAATAAAACACAACAAATTAAGAATCCAAAATTAGAATGAGAATAATAATGGAAATGAAAATGACTTGTGTAACAATCCTAAAAGAATAACAACATATCATCAACAGATAATATAAAGATATCCATGATAATCATATTTAAACAATTTAGAAAATAATAAAATAATTAGAATAACACAATTAATTGAATGATTAAATAAAGGAATAATTTAATCAAAATAAAACACCCATTTAAAATAAATGTTAAGAATATAATAAAATGAAAGAAAATATAATATATTAGAATGGATTTCAATATAACACCAGTGGCACCAACGGTACCCAGCGTCCCAAGGTACCGCTAGACAGGAGGTTAAAGAGAGAAACCGGCATACGGTCATGTGGCGTCCCACCACGCCGCTGCAAACAGACGTCCTACTTAAAACGAATTATTTTAATATTTTAATCGGGTAACTCCCGAATGGGTACCCGGGAAGCGAACACAAACGACAACCAAAATTTACGAGTAATATACCGAATTGAAGCTTGTGAAACGAGGATTACGAATCTGGTCTTACTTCACGGAGATCGGACCTGAGGTGGCCGGAATTTCGCTAGAAAGTTTCAGATTTTAGGCCTTCGATTCTCACAATCCATTTAGAATTAAGGAAACTAGACACCGAATTTGGGTTCAGAGGGTCGGAATTAGTTGGAAAGGATGGGCGGTGTAATTGGAAACTCGCCGAAAAGTTGATTTCCCGACGAGCCACCATGTTCATCGGAATCCGCCACCACCGGCGGCGCGTCCGGTGGCCACTGGCCGTGATTTTTGGTAGAAGGTAGATCGGGGAATGGTTGACTCAATGGGACAGGCGGTAAGGCAAAAGGAGGCCGGAATAGGGAGAAATCTGGGTGCATCGGCGGTCGGCTGGCCAGCCGGTTTTCGAGTAGGCTTCAAGGTGGGATTGCGCGTGTATGGAAATGGTGGCCAGAAAATGGCAAATCGGCGGTGGCCGATTAGGTTTCTCTCTCTAGCTCTCTCTCTCTCTTTCTCTCTCCCCTCCCCCCTCTCTTCACACGGCTCCCATGCGGGTTGAGCCAATAAGAAGCCATCCCATGGGTGCCACTGTGCACTCACGGGACTGGCTGAGGGCTTGACACATGGCATCCGATTTTACACACTAATAAAATAATATAAAATAATACGGTATACGAATAATTTTGCAAGTCCATATCTTTTTAACCAGATGTCCAATTTAAGCGTGCCGCTAGTCTGTGAACTCGTATCAACGAGTACTTTACAACCATAGAAAAGTCAAAACAAAATTCTACAACCATAAAAAGTCAACTCCTGGCACCTTTGGACAGTTCGGATCTCAACTTATTTTGGCCATAACTTTTAAATTGGTAACTCCGATTCGGATGTGCTACTAGTCTACGAACTCGGGGCATCATGTACTTCGCTAGGTACCACGGTCAACTAGAAATTTCACCCGGAACAAAAAGTCAACTTTTTGACCCACTCGGTCAACGGTCAACTTCGGTCAACGTGCAAGAATTCCGGTGTAGTTTGGGATGGGGTGTTACAGAAAATAACTACTCACTATCATATTAATGAATTATATATTTTGAAAGCTATGAATGCTTGCACTTTATTTGAAAGGTATGCATATTTGTGCTTTTTGTCATTTGCAATGCAAGGCACGTTGTAGCGTGGGACTCCATTTCTTGTATTTAAAAAGAAATAAAAGGTTTAAAATATTTTTAATTTAAAAAAATTGATTTAATCTATCTCTTCTGAATATGTAGTGAAAAAAAATAAGAATAATCCTTGAACAGCACATACAATTAATTTTAGAATGTCCAATGTACACTTGTAATAACACAATTAGTCACTGGTACTTAGCTGATGACACTTTTATGGTTTAGGATTTTCTTTTTCTAACTTTAAATAAAATAATAATAGATAATTAAATTCACATTTTAAATTTTGTAATTTTAAATAATTATTTAAGATAAGATATTTTGATATGAACCTAATTGTATATATAACACCAACCACAATAAATGTATAAACAAAACTTAAACCTTTATTGATATATAGTCTGAAACAATGACTTAAGTCCGAGATAGTAGATACACCCATGAAAACTAAGTTAATATTGACTCCTATCCTATATCCATGATGATAAGACCAAAAAGAAACATATATAAATAGCTAAATTAAAAACAATCAGATCAACAAACAAAAAGAGAAATAGCTAAATTAAAATAAGTTGATATGAGGAGTTGCGATAATTTGCACTAGACTTTCTTGGTAGTGAAAGAGCTGCATTAATGTCCCATGAATATCCAAATCTTTAATTTTTCGGTTGGAAGGATCAACCAAAATCAGATGATGACGACATCCACCTCCGTTTACTTGGAGAAGAACCTTATTGTTGTTCCAAAATCCACTTATACTCTTAGTACGGGGTTCAAAGAGTCCAGCATTAAATAGATTAGTCCATGACTCCTTGACACCATATTCACCTAATACCCATATGTTATGGGTCTCTGTATCATTATTTCTATCTTTAACACAATGATCAAGAGCAAGGGATTTATTATGAAACATAAGTCTATTCCTACAATCATGACTTTCAATTATACAAGCAAGAGGCAAAGGTGTTGTTACGAATACCTCATCGCTTATGTCAAATGAAATAACATGTTCTCCATACTTTTCATTCCATACCAACCCCGAAAACATTTCACCACCGTAACTGCATCATTTAGCTAACTTCATATCACTAGTTGGGATGATATCTGGTAGCAATTTCCAAGAACCTGTTTTTAAGTTGTATACTTCAACCTCCTGTTGGCATGGTCGAATAGGATGGAATGGATTGTTTTCATACAATCATTGGATTGAGACTAGTTTGTAATAATTGTTTTTGGAATCGAAACCGAACCCCATATTTTGATGTCGAAACATGTTCTTATCTGGATTGCTTTTGTATAATCCATCTGGAATAATTTTTGCTTCTCTTGTTGCAGGGTTCCACAGGACATACTCATCATGTGGTGGTATGCACCTAAGACATACCACACCATTACAACAGCCCACTACGGTGACATAATCTCTATAACGAGTCAACATTGAATCCAATAATGGAGTATGGGATAATACTGGTTGGGTATCAATGATTTCAAGGGTTTCATCAGAAAGTAAAGAGATGGCATGATGGCGATTAAAAGGATCCTCCTCATATTTGACAAGAGTATAAGAATTCCTTATCTTCTGGCCTACATCAATAAATGGGCGACTCGTAATAATGGAGTATAGTGCCTTGCAAACGCTTTTGCATCGGACAAGATCTTCTACCGGCAGATGTAACGGGGTTGGAATCACCAACTCTTTTGGAAGATCCTCCATCTTCGACATTAACTGGAGTTGAAAAAAATAATAATTATTATAATAATATGAAATCGGAAAGTAATAATAATACAGATAGTTTTAGACTCATGGTAACTAAACGATATCTATAAATCTGATTCTCATGTGAGTTTAACCGTGCGCCACACATAGAAGCAAATATATATATATATATATGTGACAGCCCAGCCCAAACCATCCGCATGTAGATATTGTTCTCTTTGGGCTTGGAAAGTCCTCTAACCCAACTCTCACGGGTTTAAAACACACATGCTTATAATGTAACACCCCATCCCGAACCATGTCGGAAGTTTTGCACGTTGACCGAGGTTGACCGTTGACTTTGACTTTGACCGTTGACCAAAGGGGTCAAAAGTTGACTTTTTGACCCGGTTGGAATTCTAGGTTGACTGATGTACCGTTACGAAGTACACGTTGGCACGAGTTCGTAGACTACTAGCACGTTGAAAACGAAGCTACGGTTTGAAAGTTATGAGTAAAACAAGTTGAGGTCCAAACTATCCAAGGGGTGCCGGAGTTGACTTTTTATTCATGCAAGGTTGAGCTTTGACTCATGCATGGTTGTGAAGTGCTCATCGATACGAGTCCGTAGACTAGCGGCACGTCCGATTTGGACATGTGGTTTGGAAGTTATGGACTTGTAGAGTTTTTCAAATACCGTATTATTTTAATATTATTTTTAAACACGTAACGATGTGCCACGTGTGACTTAATGAAGGTGACCATGTGTCACCATGTTGAAAAGCCACATGTCAACCATGTGTAAAATCATATTATTTTATTATTATTTTAAATAATAATATTATTATTAATATTATTTAATTATTTTTAATTTATTTTTTTTTTATTTTCTTTTCTTTTTCTTTTTCTTTTCTTTTCCCCCACGTGGGAAAAAAGGGCCAGGGGCTCGATCCTTCTCCTTCTTCTTCTTCTTCTTCTTCTTCTTCTTTCTTTCTTTCTTCCTTCCCACCGCCCGTCTCTCTCTCTCTCCCTGCTGCACATTTTCCGGCCACCGAAACCACTCACGCGTCGGTCGACGTGAAAGCCCACAGCTGGGTGACACCGGCGGCCAAATCTCTGGCCGAATGGCCAGCGGATGCGCCGGGATCGGCCTCCAACGCCGGCGGCCGGTGTGCCGCTGGTTTGCCAATTTTCCGGCAGCTACCGGTCGTGCAACCGGTCCTTTCCCACTAATTTGGACCCTCTGATTCCGATTCTCGACTCCAATTAATTCAACTCCCGTCGATTTGCAAGATACGAAGGGATCAAAACAGGCCGAATCTTTCCGACCAAATTTCGGCCACCGCCGGTCGAATTTAACTCAATGGAGGTCGGTAATGTGATCCTCATCTCACAAGCTTTCCATAGACATATAATTTGTCAATTTTGGATAACGTTTGTGTTTGACCCCCCTGGGTACCGGGTATTATTTACCCGATTAAAATATTAATTTATTTGACTGTGTGTGAATTGTGTTCTAGGAGCAAGGGTGAGTCGTGGAATTGATCCCATAGTGGATCGTGGTTTAATTGCGTGCTCCAGGTGAGTGACCCACCTTCAAATTAATTTCGGGAATTAAATTGGTGAATATTATGTGTGATTTGAATATTTGGAATTTAAATTCTATGTGCCAAATATTTAACTGATTTATTGTGGAATTATTGGTGAATTTATTTTGATTAAAGAAAATATGCATTATATAAGTTTATGCAAATGTGAAAATTATTTTATGGTATTGAGGATTTCGAAATTCTTGTGGTTTTAACATTAAATTGGGCATGATTTGATTTTCAAATATTTCAAGGAAAATATTTGTTTATGTTGGTGACTCCAATTTTTATAAAATATGCCCATGGAATATTATGAGATTTAATTATTATATTTCGAGAATTATTTATGCTATTGGAAAAATGTGAATATTTGAATTGGTGGATTTGGGAGTTGGTGGATTTGAAAATCATGGAATTTATGGTGTTGACTATAAAGAAATTGTGGAAAATTTCCGGGTTCAAGCGGATGGAATAAACCCGCTATGTTTATGCAAAATGTGAAATTTGATACATAAATTAAATATGTGGATTTTATGATTTTTAGATGCACCGTGCACGTACTGGTGTTTTGTTTATATGTGATATGGATATTGTGCACACGGATGTGATTAGCGCGCAGGTGGGTGTGAGTAGCGCGCAGGTGATATTATGAGATTGTCCTGTGGTTGCCATCAGATGAGGGTAGGCCACCCCTCCATGGCCGGGACACCAGTTAGCAGCAGCGCAGTGGGATGCCATGCGATCGTATGCCGGTTTCTTTCTATAACCTCCTGTCTGGCAATACCTTGGGACGCTGGGTACTGTTGGCGCCACTGGTATATAGTGGGTGCATCAAGTGATTTTCAGAACTGTGATTTTAAAGTAAATATTTTGAAACTGTATTGGAATTAAAAATATAATTATTACCGATTCTGGTATTTATTTGATGTCTTGGTTTTCGGGGAATTCGAACAAAAGGTTTTGTGAAAAGGTTTTAAAAGGGGAACTTTTCCAACCGAGAGAATTGTAAGGGTTTTGAGAGAAATTATTATTTCCAATTAATTACTATTTATCTACTTATTACCGTGGTATTATATTGTATAGTAGATAGGATCACTCACTGAGATGATTAGCATCTCATATTTTCAAATTCCGTTCCTCTAGGTACCAGGTTGTCGGTGTTCATCTGGAGTGAACTTGATCTTCATCACTGTTTTAGTTCGTGAAGTACCCTGTTCTTCTTTTATTGCAGTTGTAATATTTCTTTCACTCTTGTTGTATTCTATATTTAGTAGTACTTCATGAAGCTCTGTATACTGTACGGGACACTTATATATTTATTATGCACTGGATTACTATATTTATTTTGAAGTGCTGAAATTTGTGGAATCAACTTGTAGTATCGTGGGAGGAATAAGAAGATGTTTATAGAAGTGTGTTTTCAGTGCAGGAATTTTTGGTAAGTCCTACCCTTAGGGGAGGTGCTGCCGGATTTTCCGTTGGAATGTTCGGTGGTATTTTCCTGGGATCAGGGCTTGTCTAGGGTTTCGGGGAAGGAATTCTGGACAGGTCCTGACATATAAGCCATGCTTCATTCCCTTTCCCTTTTCCAAGGCATGTGGGACTTCACAATCCATGATAGGATCCACCCCGGGAACCTTCCTAGGATCCCCCGGGTGGCCCCGCCTAGTGAAATCCCACTAGACAATCCTTAGAGAATATCCAATGGAACCTCATCTTAAAACGTGGACAACAAACACAAGCGATAATAATAATACCTCAATATGTATTAAGATTGGGCAAAACCCGACTAGGACCGACCAACCCGCCCGAACCGAACTATTTGGGTCGGTTTGGGTTGGTTTTTAAGTCTTAATCGGGTCGGTTCGGTTACAGATGCATTGGATCCGTGGTTTTCGGTTCGGGTTACGGGTGGGTAGAAAATTTACCCAACCCAAACCGAACCGACCCATACCAATCGTCTCTCATCTCTTTCCACCTCTCCAGGAATATGATGCTTGAAAATTAAAAGAAAATCTCTTGCTCTCTGCCAGTCTGCCTTCGTCTCTCCTCTCTTTCCACCTCTCCAGGAATTGGATGCTTGAAAATTAAAAAGGAAATCTCTTGCTCTTTGCCAGTCTGCCTTCGTCTCTCGTCTCTTTCCACCTCTCCAGGAACTTTTCTAAGGTTAGCCATTTCTCATCTCAGATTGTATTATTGCTTCTCTCTCTGTCTCTCTGTGGCACCGTCGGGCATCGACAACTAATCAGACAGCTTCTCTGTTAAGGTTTTGTTTTCATGCTTTTTTTTCTCATTTGTTTCTCTCTCTTTCTCGCAGATCTAGCCAGTGGTATTTGATGAGAAGGGTACCATTCGAGCTTCAATGGTAGTTTCTTAACATCACTGTGAGTTTCTCTCTCTCTTTCTCTCTCTAAAAACCCCTAATTTTATTTCTTTTTGTGAAGCATTTGTATTGCAAAATCAAATTTTTTTTTTTAGTTTGTAAAGTAGGCATTCTGTGATTTTGTTTTTCAATCTTTGTGTGTTTTGTAATAAAAGTGCGAGATTCTGGAAATGGAAATGTGCGGTTGTGACTGTTTGGTTGCTTAGAATTTCGGATGATGAAAAGAAATACCTTTTTTATATATATATATATATATTAGGATTTTTCTGCCCCTGATTCTTTCCCAGTCATACAATTACCAAATATTTGTTGTTCTTGTGCCTTAGTCTAGTCTGGGGTGATTTGATTTCTTAGATTAAGCATATTATGTTTCTTTATCCTTAAGATATTGGACTTCCATGTAGAACTTTGTTTCCTCAACTTATGGGCATCATGCAGTTGTTGTTCTGCATTCGATGCCCTTTCTGAAAGTTTTCCTATTGCAATGCATTTCAAGTGCAATTATATGTTGGCCTAATATAAACCATAGCATCTAATGCATAAATTTTGTATTAATGTCTTGCAAATCAATTAAATTGGCATACTTTCTAGCTGATTTTCTGTTAACCTGTATGAGCACTGTTCGATTAATGAGTCTTATGTATCATTTCAATTTCAATTTTGGGCAAAATGATTATATGACACCTGCCTACACAATCAATCCGTGGACGTCTATACAGTTCAACAAATCATTAAACATTTGTTTAGATTATATGTATATATATGCTGTTTTCTATTTAGTAGGGAAAGAAAAGACATAAAAAGTTTTATATTTCTTTCTTTTAAAGTAAATATGTAAGGGAAATTCAGATATAAAATGGTTTGCACATGTTTTTTGCAGAGAGGAACAACTTCATTTGTTGTTTTTCTTGCTTACTTGGGTTCTAAATAAGAAAATGGCTATCATTTAAATTTTGATTTTTGCTCTTTGATTACATTCATTGGTAATTAACTAATTGGATATGAGGAAAGATTAAAAACATATATATATATATATATATATATCTATGCATTGTGAGAACTTTCTCCTTTAATTTCATATGAATTCATTTTAGATTTTAATTATTTGTATAATTATCCAGATTTACAACATAGGTTGGTTTGTTAGCTAACTGAGCTACTCACTGTTGGTCTCAACAAGAAAGCATCCTGAGAGGAACAAGAAGGATAGGATTCCAAGTTCTATTTGATTTTGGTGGTTGAGAAATTTGGAGGGAAGTTATAGACTTTTTTCTCATTATTTTTGCATCAATTTGTGAAATTTGAAGTTCATTAGAAGTGGGAAGGTGAAAATTAGTTTTGGAAAGTGTAGTGAAGCTTAGGTTGTGAAATTGTTTGCTGTGAAGTTTGGAGATTGTGAAGTGAAATTTGTGTTATTTGATTTCTATGAAGTTATTATGAACAATGTGTGAATCTCATATTGATTGCATTCACAACATCAAAGCATCAAACCATTAAATGTGTCATCGGATATGCATCTAAAAACCCTTCACATTTTTCTTCTATTTGATATGGACTTTACTCCTAAATCTTTTAAAACTGATCCTAAATTTATTTTTCATTTTTTTCTCTTTTTTCGATTGAAGGATTTGATTCTAATGTGTCAACAGATTTTTTTTTCTTTTTTTTTTCTTTTTTTGAGTAAACCGATAACCAAAAAAAAAAAAAAAAAAACAGCAAGCACCTTAATGTAGTAAATTAAGTAAAACTAATTCTTTTCACATGGATGTGCATGAAATCTTATTATACTTTTTGTTTTCTTGTTTCTTTTTATATGTTTTTCAATAGATTTTTTTGTTTTTAATAGGTTATAGATGGATGAGGACCACAATGATTTGTATGATATTAATGAATTGGAAGAATATCTAAATGAATCAGAGAAATCTGAGTCTCAACCTTCAAAATCGGATAAATCTTATAAGACACAAAAGAGAAAACCTTCTAGGGCTCCATCTTGGGTTTGGGAACATTTTGAAAAAAATTCAGATAGTGATCCAAGTAATCCTAGATGCAAATGTAAATATTGTGGGGTAGATTATGCATGTGATACGAAGAGGTGTGGAACTAGTACGTTACGGAATCATTTGATGAACCAATGCAAGAAATACCCTAATAGGACAGTGGAGAAAAGCCAACAAGTTCTTTCTTTCGATAGTAGTAGTAGTAATTTGGTGTCTACAAGTACAACATTTAGTAAAGAGGCATGTAGGCTTGCATGTGCTCAAATGATCATCATAGACGAGTTGCCATTTAGCCATGTTGAAGGGGAAGGGTTTAGAAAGTTTTGTAATACTTTGAACCCTAAGTATGAACATCCATCTCGTAGAAAAATTTCTAGAGATGTGTTTCAATTGTACTTAGATGAGAAAAAAATTTTGAAAAGTGTGTTTTCATTGAGGAAGCAAAGGGTTTGTCTTACAACGGATACATGGACTTCCATTCAAAATAACAATTATATGACTCTTACCGCTCATTTCATTGATGATGATTGGAAGTTGCATAAGAGAATTATAAATTTTTGTATTGTCCAAAATCACAAGGGTGAGACAATTGGTAAGGTTATAGAAAATTGTTTAATTGAATGGGGTATTGAAAGGGTTTTCACAATAACGGTTGATAATGCTTCTTCAAATGATGTGGCTATTAATTTTGTGAACAAAAGATTAGATTATGGGAAAGGAAATGTTTTGGATGGTCAGTTTTTGCATGTTCGTTGTGCTGCACATATTGTAAATTTGATTGTGACATTTGGATTAAGGGAAATTCATGATAGCATTGCTGGAATTCATAATGCTATTAGATATGTTCGATCATCGCCTTCAAGGTTAACCAAATTTAAAGAATGTGTAGAAAAGGAGAAGATGGAATTTAGAGAAACCGTGGTTTTGGATTTGTCTACTAGGTGGAATTCTACCTATTTGATGTTGAATTCGGCTTTGAAGTATCAAAAAGCTTTTGATAGGATGGTAGATGATGATGGTTTTTTTCTTGGATATTTTGAGGAGGATGAAGTTGGAAGGAAGAGAGCTGGGCCACCTCAAAGTAAAGACTGGGATAGTGCAAGGGTTTTTGTGAAATTTCTTGCTACTTTTTATGAGATTACCTTAAAATTTAGTGTCTCTTTGATTGTTACTTCTAATATATGTTTTCATGAATTGAGTTTAATGTATAATGCACTTGTTGAATGGAGTAATAGTCAAAACCATTTGATGGCCGATATGGCAAAAAAAATGTTCACAAAGTTCGACAAATATTGGGGTTCACTTGGAAATGTCAACAAGTTGTTACTTATTGCCTTTGTGCTTGATCCACGATATAAGCTAGAATATGTATCATATCTTCTTGAGGATGCTTATGAAAGTGGTATGGTTGAATCTTTGAGTAAGGATGTGAAAGACACTTTATATAATCTTTATGACTTATAAAGAAGTTGATTCTATGGATAAGAGTTCTAAAGTGTCTAATCCTAATGATAATCAATCAATACAAGCACAACAAAGTGGGATGATGGTGGATTCAATGGATGATGGAAGTATAGATGATCATCGGCGTTTGAAAGAATCACAATTTAAAAAAAGAAAAATGGAGAAAAATGTATTGGAAATAAAGAATGAGGTTGATAAATTTTTGTTTGATCCATGTGAGGATGTGGAGAGTGAGAAATTTGATATTTTGGCTTGGTGGAAAAATAATTGCACAAAATATCGAATTTTATCTCAAATTGCAAGAGATGTGTATGCCATTCCAGTTTCTACAGTAGCATCTGAATCTGCATTTAGTACCAGAGGACGTATTCTTGATGCATTTCGAAGTTCATTGGGTCCAAAAATGGTGGAGGCTTTGATTTGTTCACAAAATTGGTTGAAATCAAATCCTATGAGATATGATTATAGAGTTGAAGTACCAATTGAGGATGTTGCATATTTTGATTCTATTGAATCAGGTATGATTTTTTTTTAATTATTTGTAATTTTATTTTTATCATGTTTTTTAGAGCTTTTTAAATTTTTTTAGTAATATTTACAACGTTTTTTTAGTATTTATTGATTAATTTAATATTATATTTTAATTTGTTTAGGAGCATCTTGTGTTACAAAACAAAATCTACCTCCTTCTAATTGATCTATGATTGCTTGGTAAGTTTGTTGTTAATTCCAATTATTTTTAAAATTAGATAATATTTTAGTAATATACTAAATTGCACTTAAGTTTATTGATTGCTAGTTACATTTAATATTTAATGTGTAATTTTAATGCTTGTTGAAGGATGAATGGAATATGGCTTTGCATGGCATATTGTGATAATGGGATTGTGGTTGATGGTGGTTGCTCGTGGAATGAAGTGTGTGGAAGAAGACTATTTAAAATAATTTTTATTTTTATGTATTGTTAGTTTATTAAATTCTAAGTTAATTTTGAAGTTTAAAATATCAAATATGGTTGTATTCTATTTTATAACTAATATTGGTTGTAAACTTGTTGGAGAATTTATTTGTTGTTGTATGATGTATTTGTATAATTAGGTGATAGCTATAAACTTGTATTGTAGTTGTATAGTTTTATGTTGTATTATTTCACATATTTGATGCTTAATAGTTAGTTTATTTAGTATTTTTACTTAGGTGAATGTATGTTAAAATTATTTAAGTTAGATAATAGTTTGAAAAGGATATTTAATTTAAAATATAATGCATGAATAATAATATAATTAAAGATTGATAATTAAAAAAGTCTAAAAAAGATTTTAAACAATTTTGGCTCAATATATCAAAATTCATATCTCAAAATAGTAAAAATAAAAAAATTTGGGCCGAAACCCATCATGAGGTCCAAACCGGCCCAAACCAAAAATAAAAAAATTTGGGCTGAAAGTGAAGCTCATAATGAGGCCCAAACCGGCCTAAACTAAAAATAAAAAGATTTGGGCCGAAGCCCATCATAAAGCCCAAACCGGCCCAAACCGTGAACCCAACCCAAACCGAACAATGATCATTCGGTTCGGTTCGGTTTTGTATCCAACCCAAACCGAATCGGTCGGTTCGGTTTAAAAAAGTCCACAAAACCAAACCAATCCGAACCGAGCCCACCCCTAATATGTATATAAAAAAAAAAAAAGAATAAATCGACAACAGCGTAAAGTCTACAACCGGCCTACTGTACTACAGGCCATAACTACACGCATAATTACCATGTTCTCTACTGAGTCCCATATCTAAAATCAAAGCATTCTAAGAGTATCAATGAAGTCCAGGAGTACAAATAAGTAATAAATAAATTCAAAAGATAACAGTAGATAAAGAAAAGATAAATACGGCTGCTGTCGTGGAAGGAACAAAACGATAAGTTATGCGCGAGGTAGACTGCTACTAGCTGCCTGAGCCTAGGGGAACGAATTTAAAACAATAAAACGTGAGATAAAGAAATCTCAGTGAGTGGCATGGTATAATAGAAAAATAATGATTTATTTCTGAAAAATATTTCTCTCAAGACCTCTCATTCCACACGTTTGAAAAGTTCCCCGTTTAAAAATCATTTCACAAAACCCAAACTTGTACCCGAATTAATATCATAAAAACGGATGCTCAAAAGTATGAATGAACCATCATTGCAATATTATGAAATGTCTCAAATCAAGATATAAACATTTGAGCATAAACTATAATAAATACAGTTGCACCAATAAATATGAAAATGCAGAAATCACCATAATATTTGTAAGTCAACAATATATACAAACATATACAATGTACCATACGATGTACCAATCTGCAAACCGTGGGATACACCCACCTCACGACCCTCAATATATGAACGGTGTCATAGAAATAATAAATAACCGTCAGGACGTACCCAACCTTACGGTCCATGGCAATAATAAACCGTTGGATGATATCAACCTCATGGCACCGTGGTAATAATAATAAACCGTCGAATTAACCCGACCTCACAGTTTGTGGTAATAATAGATAACCGTTGGATGAAACCAACCTCACAGCACCATGGTAAACCCAGCGTGTTGTAATATAATATAATATAATACTGATCCAAGGTATTGGCATCACATGGTACATCAATTTAAAAAACCAATACAGTATACATGAAACAATCTTGTAAGATTATATATATACTTTTCCAAACGATATTGCATCATAAATCATAATTTAACATTTAAACTTCCACCGCTTAAATAAATACTTTAGAAATCTCAAAACATCATTTCATATGAAAACCAGAAATATTACAGTGAAATATATTTACCATAAACCAATTTTAAGCACATAAAATTATAAAATATTTGATCATGCTTAAAATTATATGATTTTCAATCTGGTTTCTCAAACCAAAGAGTTTCCAAAATGATTTAAAATCTCAATTTAATTACCAAAATATTTAAATATCACAAGTCCATTTATGGACCCAGTAAAATTGGAAATCACTTAAAATATTATCAAAAGTCATATAAAATGATAACACATATATGTGAAAGCAAATATTTATATATGCATAAAACAACATTTCAAATGGTATATACGTAAAATATATAAACCACATATATATTATACTATATACCCAAAACATTTAAAAATGATATAACCACTCATAGTACTGTAGATGCTCATGCCTGCTCCTCTACAGGATCGCCTCCAGGGTCAACTTGAGTGCCTGTAATACAATAAAATATTCTTCAGGCTCCAAACAACTAAACCCGAGATACTTGTATAACCCAAATGTCCCAAAATGATTTACAGTACTACAAAATTGCATAAATTGGACATCGGGCAGTCCAATTATACAGCGTGTCCTTAGGACTCGGTACCCAAAATTGGGGATTTTCACCCAAAGCCTAATTTTTCAAAATCAAACTACCTAATGGGTCTTAATAATATCCAATTTCACTAATTCAACTCCAATTTTAACTAATTTGACCAATTTTGTCCAAACACAGTCCCTAACTTATCCGAAAATTAACTAATGGATCCAAAAATGGAAAAATTATCAAACGGCCTCCAAAATTCACAAACTTTATATTGACGGAAAGCCCAAGAGACAAGGAACTCATCAGTATGCTCACCTTGGTCCAAAGTTTCCTCCGGTGGCCGGAAAACACTGTTGACGCATTGGCCGAACTTCCTGTTGTCGGATCTTTCAAATGGTGAAGAATCTGGACAAAATAACCATGGAAATGAGCTCAGAGGGGTCGAAAATAGGGGAAAAAGTGTATGGGTTGGCCTGAAACGGCCAAAAAATGAGAAAATCTGGCGACCCACCTCGCTGGCCGCCGTGGACTTTACCGACCCGATCTGGGCACATCTGACCACTTCTTACCGTGAAATTTCACGCCTGAGCTCGCCTTCAAGTGATCTTTCTAGTTGGATGGCGCATGTAAGTGGTGGCTGGTCGGAAATGGGCAAAACGACGGTGACCCGGTTCGACGGGAAACGGGTCGAAACGATCCAGTTCGGATCCACGGGTCTGAGGAGAGAATTTCTCGGATTTTGGGGAAGAAATGGATATTTTGGGCTTTGTTTCCTGTTTGACACGCTTACCTAGGCTTATATAAAGCCTTGGGTCACTAACAGACAAAGACTGGGGACTGGCTTGGACACTGATTTAAAACTTATGCTTAAAATTTCTCAGAATCGTAACGTTTTATTTGTAACTCAGAATTTGGCGTGCCACCAATCTATGAACTCATATCGATGATATCTACACAATGGTACCTTAGTCAAACCAAAAATATTGGCTATTGAAAATGTCAACTTGAACCCATATATTGTTCACTTGGTCAAACTTGGCCAAACTTAGTCAATTTGGTCAAACTTGTTTAATCATGTATATTTTTTGGTACGGGGTGTTACAATCCACCCCAGTGAAGTCCACCCCCTAAGCCATGCTTCATTTCTCTTCCCCTTTCCAAGGGATGTGGGACTTCACAATCCACCCCAGTGAAGTCCACCCCCTTGGGGTCCAGGGTCCTCGCTGGCACACCGATCCGGGTCCGACTCTGATACCATCAGTGACAGTCCAGACCACCTGCATGTAAATATTGTCTACTTTGGGACTGGGGAATCCTCTTACAACCCAGCCTTCAAAGGTTTAAAATGCGTCTATAAGGGAAAGGTATCCACACGCTTATAAGCCATGCTTCGTTCCCCTTTTCAACCGATGTGGAACTTCACATTATAGATATAAGATATAAAGTCAAAGATCAAACATCCATCACAGCAAGAACAATGAAATCAGCAAACATATCAATCAGATGAGAGAAAACCAATCAAAGAACACAAGTTTTAACGTGGTTCAGTTATGAGATTCTACATGCACAGGCCAGCAAAAGAGTGTTTAGAGAAGATTATAAGTATTAAACACAACCTCTGTTCTTCAGCCCCTATTTCGGTCCTTTTCGACCCCCTTCGGAAACAACGCTCTTTGATTCCCTTTTCTTTTCAAAACCCAAAAGCCTCTTTCCCTCTGTTGACACACATATGGGTTCCCTCTATTCACACGCATTCGAATGCGGGTTCAAATTACATCCTCCACTTGCCTCACTTGAAAAACACGTGCTACTGCTAGAAAGCATATCCAAGTTCAATTAAGAATGTTTACTCATCTTTAATAAGGTCAATTAAGAATGTTTACTCATCTTTAATAACCAATTAATTTAATGCCACATAGACTTACAGGTTAGAAAAGAGGACGATGCTGTAGGAGAGCCTTTAATTACTTAATTAATTGAGTGAGAGAATCATAATGTAACAGTTTTTTTTTTCCATTTTTTTTTTCAAAAAAAGAAAAAAAATTATTTAATTGCATACCAGAAGATCTTCTGTCGGCAAATCTAACAAGATTGTAGTCACTAACTCTTCGAGAAGATGGTCCATGATCTTTGGCATTATCAGGCCCACAGCTAATATCTAAAACCTACTTTTTAAGGGTAGATTAAAACAAATCTGAAGGCTTGTAGTTGTGTTTATACACACTAGAAAGTGATCAGCTCAGCCTCAGGTCAAGTAGGTTCAGGTATAGGTCTCTTCTAATTTGGTCTAACCTTCTTATTTATTTTCTTATTTCTTTCTTTAATTTTTATTTTCTTCTCATGCTATTTTTAACAAAATATCAATTGGCACTAATTTAACTTGTTGCTCAATATAAAAGGATTACCATTTGCAAGTGCTAGTGGATCTCCTCACTCTACAGGTTGGATACGTGGTTACATATTTTCTCTGGGATAGAATCCCTTCAGAATTATGTTTGCCATCAAATTTTACCACAGAGAATACTGTTATACTTAAAAATGTGTAACAGCCAAACTAAAGCAACTTCGTGATGGCGTTCAGGTATGCTGTAGTTTTGTAGAACATGAGTCATGACGAACATTGTAAATTATCATATGCTAGGAAACGTATCAAAACCTTTTATTTCTATCTTAAATAATATATTGCAGGATCTTTGGAAGTTGAGCTAGGCAGATAGATCTTAGTTAGTACTCTAAGCGCTTTTAACCTTGAGACTTTAATTCTTGATGCTATACAAGTTCACTTTAACTTCCAGAGCTATCAAGAAATATCAAACTAACGTATCTGGAGGGGTGTGCAATAAAGAGAATACCCTTGTCAATTGGGTCAATGGAAAAACTTGAGTCTTTTGAATCTTGGCAACTGTAAAGACCTTGTGAATCTTCCAAGCAGCACTCGTAATCTCAAGCAATTAATTTTTCTAGCAGCACATCTATGGTCATGTTTCTAAGTCTTCCAACATGTATAAGTAGCTTAGATTTAAGCGGGACGAGAATAAAAGCAGTGCTCTCATCCATTGAACTATACTCTGTTTTTTCAAGTTGTCGTTTGAAAGGTTGCAAGGCTTGAGAGTCTCCCTACAAGCATTTGCAATTTGAGAGCTCTCGCCGTCTCGAATGACCCTGCTAATCCCTCCACCACCACCGGGTCTCGACCAGACATCCCCCACAGTCGGCGGCCTCCTGGGTGTCATGTATCATCTTCTTGAAGGGTGCCCGTATGGAAGACGATGAAGACGATTCCCGGAGGAATGCGTTGGGTCGCTGAGCCTCCGGCGTCCCCTTCTCGATCGAAACGGTGGAGTAAGCCATTGAACGACGCCGAGATAAATGGAGCGATTTGGTTACGCTTAGAGGGAAAGGGAAAGGGAGACTCTCCCTCACTAGAACAACACCTTAAAACAGCAGATAATGTATATTGGTTCCGCATAAGCATCATCAATTTGCATCTCCCCAATGAGTTCCATAACAATTCTGAGATACTACCCATTTCGAGACAAACCCAAAAAATAAGGGACATCCCCTGTGGGGTAGTTCATCAAACACCTTATTGGCACTGTTCAGGTGATTCTCAAACTTCACATACCAGTTCAGAGATCAGAAGATAATTATTCCCCACGTTCAAAGACTTCGATAAAGGTACCATTTTTTTACAGCTTGGGGCATTGAAGGATAAACCACTTACTGTTGAAGAGTGAGTGGTAACGGCACAGCAGAAGTGGAAGCCATGGAAATGAAATCAAAACAAAAATGGGTAATCATTCAAAAAGGGCTATAGGGATGGAGAAGCTTCTGGTGCTCAAACAATTCCATTTCATTTTACGCCCTCTATCGGACTGGTATATCACACTGTCAATGTTCACCGATTCTTGCTTCCGATAAACAAAAAAATAAATAACTAAATAAATAAAAAAGGGTCAAACACTTTGAATCTTATAAAATAAGCGATGACCTGGATTTTACTTGCCACAAAGCGCGCTTCGTGGTCTGGCAAGCATTACGATATTAAAAAATAATAATAATACTAATAAATTTTATAAATGTTACAAATTTTTTAATTAAAAAAAAAAAGAAAGTGAAAAACAAAAAGATAATCTAGAAAAATTCGAGAACATTTAATACATAAAAATAAAAACAACACAAAGTTCATAATTTGTTTGAAGTGTATGCATAGATAGATAACTTCTTTCTTCACCACCTAGCCAAGAACAGTGGTAAATAATTATGTATATACAAAATTTTTCAACAAATATATATGTGTACATATATATATATATACATATCCGTACACTCACAATATATATCACTACTAGAATCGTATTGATAAATGATGCAATAAATGCATCGTATAAAATAAATAATAATGTATCGTACGGAATCGTCTAACGTCATGTCGCTAAAGTCATAAAACAATAAGCAACGCATTATAAGAGTCACATATCTTTGAGCTTTTAGCAACTCAGATTAAGTTTTAGTGACTCATCATAAGAGTCATATATTTTTGAATTTTTAGCGACTCAGATAGATTTTTAGTGATTTACCATAAGAGTTGCCTATTTTTGAGTTTTTACCTTCTTAAGATTTGGTGAGACACATTTCTCCTAATTAAAAATGGAAAACACATAATGAAGCGGATCAAAAAAATAATTTAATGAATAATCATAAATATTACTTAAAACATAAGTTAATAAATATACGTACCAATTTATTTAGAAGATATTGTTTATCCATATCTCCTCATAGTCATTATGAACATAGCCACTCTCACATTTATCCTTATTATCATTTTCATCAACACTTGGCAATTGTATGGCAAATGGATTGTGAGCTATCGTAGTATGGCCAAGAATATCTTTTTCAACCAATTCTTCTTCAACAAAAGTAGAATGTCGTGGTGGAGTTTAAATAACAGACCATCTTGAATCAAGTTGATCTTCAACATAAAATATTTGTTGAGCTTGTGAAGCCATGATGAATGGGTCAGATTTATATCCAATTTTATTAAAGTTAACACATGTAAACCCTATCTCATCAACATACTGTCAGCACATGACTCACCATGCCAAATCCATCACTAATAGTTGACATCAAACCCATTCCAATATATATGGCCTTTAATATCCTTAATAATATGGATTTTCATATTCCCACATTGCATGCAAGGACACCGTATGGCATTACAATCATTGGCATTCTCCATGCTAAATTTCAAAAATTCATTCACCCCCTTAGCAAAATTGCTTTAGGTTCTATCTTTTGTTATCCACGATTTATCCATTTCCCTACCAATTTAAGAAAAACAATGTCAAACAATATTAAAAACAAATTATCGACAAAAGCAAGATTAAGAAAACCCAGCGAACCTCGACAAAAGCAAGATTAAGAAAACCCAGGGAACCTAACCTTCGATTATAATGAAAAAAAAATAAATAAAAAATAACCCAACCAACCATATGTCACAGCCAATCATAATGAAAAAAGAAACTTACCAAAACCATGGAGACGAAGAAAGTAGAAGCCAAGCTAACCACAAGGGCGACACAGAGAAATCTAGCTTCCATACAGCAACGCAGGCAAATGGAAACTTAAACCCGAAATATCCCACTCTTCAAGTCTCTCTGAGATTGTTTTCAATTCTAACATCTATTAGGTAATGTACCAACATCTATTTTGTGAAAAGAAATGATATTCAAAGGCCTGCTAAAATTTTAATACGCCCAAAAATTTTCAGAAAATGGCAAAATAGGCGACCCATTTAAATAAACTGTGTCGCTAGAGGTTAGACGTGACAATCGACCAGACGATGCAATAACAATTTTTAGAGACGCCTATTGTTTTTTTAATTCTTTAAAAAAAAATTTTTGAAGTACGGTTTATTTTCTGTTTAAACTTGCAAGTCTCTTAAATTGAATTTTTTTTAACAAACTAGAGGAAACGATTTATGTTTTTTCACCCTTTAAATAGGATTTTGTGCTTTATTTGAGTTTAAAATTTGCATTTGCTTTTAAAATATGCAACTCTCATAAATGTTCCTGTTATGTCTCCAAAATTTTAAGAACAAGCGACGCAGTTGCATTTAAAAGAGTTGCCTTATACCATAGTATTTAAAATTTATTTTTAAACTTTAATTAGTTTTTTGAAATTTCATCTACAAATATTTTCACGTAGCATTCTAATGAACATCAATTCCATTGATCTAAAAGCATAAAACAGTTTTATCAATGTTCTTTTCAATTATTCACATATATGTGTATACACGAAACACAAAAACACATCTCTCATGACCTGATTTGAGATAGGGTATACCAATTATAAATTGATCTAATGCGACAAGGACTTATAGTCCAATTGCTCGAAGTAAGTATGCTCAACAAGATGAACTTCAGGTTTTTGGCTATCAGTGATAGTTTATTTGAATTTAAAATTTATAATAGATTAATTTTTTTTTGTTTTATTTTGAAGTAACAAGCGATGCATTAAATGATACATGGGTCACCAGATAATTTAAGGCGACCCATTCTAAAAGGAACAGGCGATGCATTAGTTTCATTCCGAGTCGCCTGTACCTTATTATTATTTTTTTAATCAATGTGATTTTTTTACAACTTCAAATAATCAGTGAAAATATTTAAGCAACATAACTAAGCTGATATTTTTTCTTTTATTTTTTTTATCATATGAACAGGCGACGCAGACACTTCGTTACACGTCACCTGTTGCCTTTTACTTTTTATTTTTAAAATCAATCTAATTTTTTTCAATTTCAAATAACCAGTGAAAATATGTATGCAATATACTTGAGCTGTTTTTTTTTTTTTAAAAGAAAAAATGAACAAGCGACGCAGACCCTTCATTACACATCACCTGTTCTCATACATTTTTTTTTAAAATCAATATGATTTTCTTTCAACTTTAAGTAAATAGTGAAAATATTTAAGCAATATAACAAAGCTGTGTTTTTTTTTTTTTTTTTTTTTTGGTTAAAGATATCGGTAATAGGCGATGCATAGATATCACTACACTTCGCCTGTTATTTTGTTTTTTAATAAATCTAATTTTATTTCAACTTCAAATAACCAGTAAAAATATTTAAGCAACATAACTGAGCTAGTTTTATTTTTTTTTTTAACCAATATTTAGGATATTGGTAACAGGTGATGCACAGGCTTCATTATACGTTGGTTGTTTCTTTCTTTCTTTCTTTCTTTTGTTCTTTTAATCAATCTAATTTTATATCAACTACAAATAACTAGGAAAAATATTAGAGCAACATAACTAAGCTATTTTTTTTTTTAAGATATTGGTAACAAGAGACACATAGGCATCATTATGCATGGCCTATTCTCTTTTTTGTTTTTTTAATCAATTTAATTTTATTTCAACTTTAAATAACCAGTGAAAATATTTAAGTAAGATAACTGAGCTGGTTTTTTTTTTTTTTAAATATAGGTAACAGACGACGCACAATCTTTTTTATGCATCATCTGTTCTTTTTTTTTTTTTTTTTTTTTTGGTTCACTGAAAATAGCATTGTAGAAAACATATGGGTTATCAATCATCTCTGTCAGTGTCAGATGCCCATCTTTATTGCTGTCCACCTGCAAGAAAAATCAATACAATGTTTTGGGGAGGAATTAATTTCCTTGTCGTTACATTATTATTCACAACAAATCAAAGAACGAAAATGGATAAAGCTGATAAATAGAGGAAGAATCAACCTTGTCATGTTAACACTAGAAAAGCTATCTAATTCAGATTCTGATGAATTTGACAAGATCATGTAAAGATTTGAGGCAATTATTTAACGTTTTACAGGGGCAACTTGATATAGCAATGCTACACATAGAGAAAAGAAATTGGATACTTTAAATCTTATAAGACACAAAAGAGAAAACCTTCTAGGGCTCCATCTTGGGTTTGGGAACATTTTGAAAAAATTTCAGATAGTGATCCAAGTAATCCTAGATGCAAATGTAAATATTGTGGGGTAGATTATGCATGTGATACGAAGAGTTGTGGAACTAGTACGTTACGGAATCATTTGATGAACCAATACAAGAAATACCCTAATAGGACAGTGGAGAAAAGCCAACAAGTTCTTTCTTTCGATAGTAGTAGTAGTAATTTGGTGTCTACAAGTACAACATTTAGTAAAGAGGCATGTAGGCTTGCATGTGCTCAAATGATCATCATAGACGAGTTGCCATTTAGCCATGTTGAAGGGGAAGGGTTTAGAAAGTTTTGTAATACTTTGAACCCTAAGTATGAACATCCATCTCGTAGAAAAATTTTCTAGAGATGTGTTTCAATTGTACTTAGATGAGAAAAAAATTTTGAAAAGTGTGTTTTCATTGAGGAAGCAAAGGGTTTGTCTTACGACGGATACATGGACTTCCATTCAAAATAACAATTATATGACTCTTACCGCTCATTTCATTGATGATGATTGGAAGTTGCATAAGAGAATTATAAATTTTTGTATTGTCCAAAATCACAAGGGTGAGACAATTGGTAAGGTTATAGAAAATTGTTTAATTGAATGGGGCATGAGAAGTTGTCAAAATCTTAAAACTCTTCCATAGGTACTAGGGAATATGAAGTACATTGATTTCTGTAAAACAATAGCAAAAAAAATTTCCCTCATCAATTTGGTCTCTCAACCAACTTGAGACATTAATGCTTGACTACTGCAAATATCTTAATTATCTCCCAACCAACACTTGTAACCTAAAGTCCCTGAAAAGGCTTTCTCTAGGTTGTTGTGCATCTCTTCAAAAGTTCCAAGACCTTCCAAGAAATATAACATGGTTAGATTTGAGTGGGACAACAATAGAAATGGTTCCCTCATCAATTGGGTGTTTCTCTCATCTTCTTATGCTAGACATGACATGTTCCAAAAGGATTGAGGGTTTCCCAACCACTCTTTATAAGTTGAAATCTCTTGAGCGTCTATACCTCTCTTGTTGCTCAAAATTCAAAAACTTCCCAGAAATTTTGGAGCCTATGGAGCAGTTATGGTATCTTGACTTAAGTAGAACAGCTATTGAAGACATAACCTCCTCCATTGAAAATCTAATTAGACTTAGGAATTAAGGTTGGATATGTGTCTAAACCTTGAGGTTATTCCAAACAACATCTACAATATACAAGATCTTCAACTTGGACTTTCTTGCTATTCAAAATTTAATAAGTTTCCTCCCCTTTCTAGAGCATGTTCTGTGGATGAACTAGATTTTAGTGGCTGCAATAGATTACAAGTTCCTGATGGCCTTGGCTGCTTATCCTCATTATGAATTTTAAATCTTAGTGTAAGTGAAATTGAGAGCTTGCCTACAAGCATCAAGAATCTTTCTCAGCTGTCTCACCTTGACTTGAGCAAATGTGAGAACCTAAAATCTTTGCAGAGCTTCCACCATTAGTACAACTACGAGAAGCACATGACTGCGCATTATTAGAGACTATATCAATTTCAAGAACTTAACTCGTAACATGGTTTACATCAATACTATCTTCATATCATGGAACTTAAGTACTGTAATTGTCCAAAGTTGAATCAGAACTCAAGAACCAACATAATGGTTGATGCACAGCTTAGAATTTTGCGTATGGCAACTATATCATCATCAATTCTTGGTAGGGTATATATGTTCTTATCTCTTGTTTTCTTGCTTGTTAAACCAAATGATTTGGTGTCTCTACCATCTAACAAATAATGATTTTTGGTGTAGCTTTTCGACAGAATTTATTGAAAGATATTATGGGATATTCTTAGTGGAGAAAAGAAAGGAGAAAGGAAAAATATAGAAACTTTTTTTTTTAATGTAATTGTTACATATGTTGTGGAAGTAATATGTAACACCCCGTCCCAAATCGCACCGGAATCTGTGCACGTTGATCGAGGTTGACCGTTGACCGTTGACCGAATGGGTTAAAAGTTGACTTTTTGCTCCAGTTGGAATTTCGAGTTGACCAGGGTACCGTGGCGAAGTGCATAATGCCCCGAGTTCGTAGACGGGTAGCACGTTGAAAACGGAGCTACGGTTTGAAAGTTATGGACGAAACAAGTTGCGGTCCAAACTGTCCAAGGGGTGCCAGAGTTGACTTTTTATTTATGGGGAAATGAGCTTTGACTCGTACATGGTTGTGAAGTGCTCGTCGATACGAGTTCACAGACTAGCGGCATGCTTAAAACGGACATCCGGTTAAAAAGTTATGGACGTTTGAAGTTTATCGAATACCGTAATATTTTAATGTTTTTGGGTCGGTGAACTGTGAAACACCACATGTCAGCTACTGATTGGTCCATGTGGCATGAACAGTGTCAGACAGGGGTTTTTATTTGATAAAATTCTCGGGGAAGAGAGAGAAAGAGAGAGAGGAGAGAGAAAGAGAGAGAGAGACCGCCGGCCGCCGAAAAGTTTCCACTGTTCCGGCTGAGTTACTGTGTACGTGCCGGCCAGAAAGTTTCCCCTCCCCATTTCCGGCAAGACATCCAAATTTCACGGTGAACGGCCGCCGAAAGCGCCTGGATCGGACGTCCGAAGATCGGCGACGAGTTTTTCCCCTCCACCGCCGGCCACCGCAAATCGACCCACTTCCGGCCATTTTCCGGCCACACGTGCCATACACCCTTGATCCTCTCCTCAAATCCGGCCGACCCACCAAAAATCACAGCCATCGGACCACCGACGCGCCGGGATCGGAGCGTTTTCCGGCGAGGGGCCGGAAAACTTCAAATGGTGATTTCTCCGCCGTCCGGCCTCCGTTTTGCTCACCGCCGGTCCCGTTGGATTGGTCTCCTCACGATCTACAAATCTGCAAAATTTCACGGCCAACGGCCACCGCACTCGCCGCCGCCGGAGACGGTTGCCGGTGATCGCGACGGCTCGCCGGAAAGTACTGTTCCGGCGAGTACCTAGTTTTCCGGCCAGCTCCAGTCCACTGTGTTCGACCTCTTGAACCTGAATCCGGCTTCCGTTTCCGACCCCGTCGGGTCCGATCACCAGAAAGTAAGACCGAATCCGTGATCCTCATCACGCGAGGTTCGATTCGGTATATAACTCGTAACCCTTAGATGTCGTTTGGTGTTTGCTCCCCGGGTACCCATTTGGAAATTACCCGAATAAAATATTAATATTTTTGGTTGGTGCACTGTGGTTGTTTAGGTGCACCCGCGAGTAGTGGAGTTGATTCCGAGGAGGATCTTAGTTGATTTGCGTGCTCCAGGTGAGTGACCCACCTTCAAAAATTATTTTGGGCAATTAATTATATTTAATTGATATTTAATTTGGTATTTAAATTATGCTCATGTGGTGTGATTTATTTATGAATTATATTGTGGTTTAATTTATTATGCATGAGCAAGGTGTATTTTGGTAGTATTTGTACGTGGTTTTAAATTTGATTTTCCGGGCATAATTGGGTTAAATATTTTACGAAAATATTGGTTTGAATTTTATAAATTATGCCCGCTGTATTTTTATGGTTGCATCTCGTACTTTGAGAAAATTGTGGTTTGTTGATTATCGCTGTTTCGTACCGGGTTGTTGAATAAAAATATGTGGGATGGTGTTTTGTGAAAATTTGGTATACTTCCCACGGTGGTTTTTGGAAAAATGGTACGGTTGGTTATTAATGTTTATTTTTAGACGCACTCATACAGTATTGGTGTTCTGGTGTATGGTGTATGGACACGTGGTAGCACGCAGTTATTATGTGGTTTAGCGTGCGGTTATTACTTCACCCGTGAGTTGCCATTAGACCGTGGGCAGGCAAGGTTATTGTTGCGCATAGCCGCCCCCCTCCTTGGCCGGGTTGATGGTTTTAGCAGCGGTACTGTCGGGATGCCGAAGTGACCGTTGCAGGTTTCTCTCTTTAATCCCCCGCCATTCGGTGCTCGGGACGCTGGGTATCGGAGGGCATCACCGGTATATGGTGTGGTGCGTCGGTGTAAATTGCAAATAATGTTTTAAACCCCAAAGGTGTTCAGAAATTATTTACTATCATTTATTATAGTTTATTTATATTTATATTTGGGGTATTGTTTATTTGTTGTTTATTAATTTATTTGGTTCCTTGGTTTCCGGGGAGTACGTACATCGGGTTTTGTGAAAATGTTTTTAAAAGGGGAACATTTCCAACGGAGTGAATAGTGAGGGTTTTGAGAGAAAGTATTACTTCAATTGTTTATTTATTTATTTATTTAATTGTTCGGTACTAGTTAATTAAACTCCTTTATTTTTATATTATTTTATTATTAAAAGTGTTCAGTAGTTAGGGTCACTCACTGAGATGATTAGCATCTCACACTCTTAAATTCCGTTCCCTTAGGTGCAAGTGGTGGTAGACGTTCTTCCGAAGCGAACCAAGTTTTCCGCTGCTGTTGTGTTTCGAGAAGTACTTCTGTACTCTTTCATTTCAGTGTATTATTTCTTTCAGCCTTGTTGTATTTCTGTTGTTTAGCACTTCTTAAAGTTCTGTATACTATTGGGATACTTCTGTTTTATTTATGCACTGGACGGTTGTTGCTTTTGAGAAGTGCTGAAAGTTGTGGAACAATTTGTAGTTTGTGGGAGGAATAAGGGGATGTTTATAGAAGTGTGTTTTCAGTGCAGGTAATTTGTGGTAAGTAAATCCTTTAGGGGAGGCTCTGCCGGATTTTCCGTTGGAGGGTTCAGTAGGGTTTCCCTGGGATCAGGGTTTGTCTAGGGTTCTGGGAGAAGGAATTCCAGACGGGTCCTGACAAATAGCTTCCTATTTATACAAGTACAAGGTGGGTTCCTTAGCCAACTAAACAATTCATGAATGTTCTAGGTTCTAGGAAGCAAAGTTTAACTTGAACACTTATACACATGAGGAAGTCAAATCAAACTTAAACTCTTACACACATAAATATCCTAGGAAGTCAAGTTCAACTTGAACACTTACACATGAGGAAGTCAAGTCAAACTTAAACTCTTACTTGCCACCTAAGTATTTCTAGAATTCTCTTTAGAAATGTGCAGCATTAATTGCAACACTTCTCTTTGATGCACATTTCTGTTACTTCGATCTTGCTTCTTAGTAATTTGAATTTGTTTCGAGGTAGTGCCTTGGTGAAGATGTCCGCTAATTGCTCTTTAGTCTTGCAGTATTTAATTGCAATTTCTTTATTCGCCTCAGCTTAACGAACAAAGTGATATTTTCTTTTTATGTGTTTGGTCCTGTTATGGAACATTGGGTTCTTCACCATTGCTATTGCTGACTTGCTATCACAGTATATTGTTGTTGGTTAATTTTATAGTTCTCCAAAATCTTCACATATATATTTGAGCCATAATGCTTGACTCATGGCATATGCAACTGCAATATATTCTACCTCTGCAAATGATTGTGCAACTGTTGCTTGCTTCTTTGATGCCCAAGAGAAAATGCCTGAGCTAAGAGTGAACTCATAGCCTGAAGTGCTTCTCATGTCATCTACTGATCCTGACCAGTCACTATTTGTGAATCCAAGCAATTGTGAATTAGAAGTGGTCTATACCATATACCATAATCTTTAGTTCCTTGTAGATATCTGAGTATTCTTTTTGCAACTCCATAATACACTTGAGTTGGATTCTGCATGAACTTTGATAGCAAGCTTGTTGCATACATGATGTCTGGTCTAGTAGTTGTTAAATATAAGAGACTTTTGATGAGACTTCGGAATGTCAAGGTATTAGCTGGTGGTGATCCATCTTCTTTCTTCATTGTCTAACAATTGTCAAGTGGTGTTGCTACAGTTTTGCAACCACTCATCTTGAATTTTTTTAATAATATCTTCAGTATATTTCTGTTGAGAAATAAATATTCCTTCATCACATTGGTATGTCTCAATTTCGAGAAAGTAGTGCATCAAGCCCAAGTTAGTCATTTCAAATGTCTTCATCATCTCTTTTTTAAATTCCTCAATTATTTTCTCACTGTTTCCTGTATATATAAGACCATCAACATATAAAGAAACAATAAGAGTGTTGTCTGTACCTTGGGTCTTGATGTATAGTGTAGGCTCACTATAGCTCCTTCTGAATGCTTGGTTGATGAAATAGGTGTCAATTCGGCAATACCAGGCTCGCGGAGCTTATTTTAGTCCTTATAAGGCCTTCTTTAATTTAGCACTTTATTTTCTTGTCCTTGTACCACGAACCCATGTGGCTGCTCAATTTAAATTTCTTCTTCCAAATAACTATTAAGGAATGCAGACTTCACATCTAATTGATATATTTTCCACCTCTTTTGAGCAGCTAATGCTAGGAGCTCCTTTATAATGTCAAGATGAGCAACAGGAGCAAATGTTTCATTGTAGTCAATTCCAAATTGCTGTGAATATCCTTTTGCTACTAGTCGAGCCTTATGTTTTTGTATCGATCCATTAGAGTTAAGCTTTGTCTTATATATCCACTTAACTCCAATGACATCTTTGTTTGAAGGAAGATCCACCAACTCCCATGTTTTATTCTTTTTTATCATTCTTATCTCTTCTTCCATTGCTTTGACCCAGACTTCATGTCTTAAAGCTTCTTCAAAACTCCCAGGCTCTAGTATGGCCAAGTTGCATGATTCATAAATCTCTATTAATAATCGAGTTCTTCGAGGAGTTGATTCTGGTGATGAATCCTCCAGCTCAATTTTTTGCTGCATTTGATGAGTTGGAGATTCTTGATTTATCTCCTGAGGTCCTTGAGTTTCGTCTGGCTCCTCCTCGCTTTGTTGTTCTATTGCTGGTACATAAATTGTCTTCCTTTCAACTTCTTTAGTTTCCCAGTTGTAGGGTGCATCTTCATCAAACTCAACATCTCGACTGATGATTAACTTGTTTGTTTCTAGGCTATAGATTTGATAGCCTTTTGATTGCAGCAAATATTGTGATGAATGTAGATGCTTCCCAACCAAAAGATGGACACCAGTAGGATTTCGAACCCAGGGAAAGTACAGAAATGGTTAGCTTTGACAAGGAAGAAAAAGAAGAGGAAACACATCCTAAGAGAATTAAAGAAGAAATTATAATTAGGATGTTAGTTCTGCAGCTGCTCTTTTTTATTTGCATGCGAAGCTGAAAACATATGTAAGGAAAAGTCATAGACAACACAAGGTAATGGATTCTCTGGATGGATCTCAATGTTTACAATAAGATTGAATGCCCTACTGTAAATAGATTGAGGAGGTGTGCTATTAATAAAAAGATTGCATATATTTTAAAATAAAAACACCATTCCTTCATTGTTTTTTCTACATCTCATTTGCATTTTGCTTGTAGCCATTCAAAGAATTGCACTGGTCGAACGCTTATTCCTTGATAACAATTGATGAGTCGTAGCAGCCTTCCCAAATATGTATATATGAACAATCTAAGACAATGATTATGACCACATCAAGAAGTGCATGGTACATCTTCTTCAAGTCTCTTCACGATACACTTAGTTATTACATAAATATCTCCATTAGTAATAACTGACAATACCCTTCAAAATATTTTCCATCAAATTCTAATCTAAAGAGTCTTGATGAACTTTAAAATGGCCAGTAGCAAAGTCAAGAAACTAAAAGTTATAACTCCAGATAAGCTATATGAAATAGTCCTTTGTTTGTGAGGTCTGGAGTAGTCACTAAAGCGTATATTAGACAGTACATACGGTCTGGCTTATCCAATGGAGTCCCACAGAACTAATAAAAGAATACAATTAGATTGCCGTGGGAAACTATCACTGATAAATAAATGAAAAAGAAAATGATCCCAAAACTTTCAACTAAGTAAGAGGCACATATATTTACATAGAAAAAGAGAATGATTAGAACTTTCATATATTTATAAAACACAAGATAGAAAAGCTTCACTTTAGAGAAAGAATGAGGCATAGGCCTAAAAATAAAGCAATGAAAGCATCTGTATTGCTATATGGCCCACATTGACAATATCAATTGTTTAGCAAGAGATTATTTTTTTGTTTACTGGGATTTGGATTTTAAGAACATTCTAGTCCACATAATCGTATTCCTTTAACATTTTTTTTTTTTATAAAATTCCTCAATTGAATGTATACTTTCAATTTTATATATTTCTTTCTGTGGTAAGCATGCTAAAAGGGTACTCTACCTCTACCCTTGAAGGAACATTGGAGTAGCTAAGCAAGGCAGTGCACTTTTTATTTTAACTTGAACTGCAAGGTTCTAAGAAAGGAGTGTCTCTCATTCTCTCTCATTCTCAATGTACATTATCACAGTTGACATGTCTTAATAGCATATAGTTTTTGAGAGGATGAATATGGCTTCCTCTTCTTCTTCTTCTTATGCTGCTATGATCCATCCTCAAGAGAAGAACGGTGTTTTTGTTAGTTTCAAGGTAGTGGACACCCGTGATAACTTTACCAGCCACCTATATGATGCTTTAAGTCTGAAGAATATCCATACTTTCATAGATGATAGACTCGCAAGAGGTGATGAAATTGTTAAAATAATAATAATAATAATAATAATTTGTAATTTGGCAAAGTCGGTTGAGTGGTGAAGATTCAAGAAATTACACTTATGTTGCAATTAATGTTGCAATTGATGATAGCAATTAATGAAAGGGAGTCAAAATTGTTTACTAGAGCCATAGCAAGTTGCCACATGTAAGCTAGCTTTATATGTATTGACTAGATAATTGATAGATTGACATGTGTCCTCATGAGTTGTATTTTTACTTGTATAGAAAAGAAAACAACAAAAAATGCATATGGCGGTAGTTACTTTGGAACCGCCTCTTTTAGCTTATATATAGGGTTGTACTCTTGTTTTATATTAATTGTGGAGAAATAAAGAAATTATAATGTGCATTCCTTCTGTATTTTTTAGCTCTTCTCTTCCTTCAATTTTAATTAGTCTTGGCCGCCCTCTTTTTCTTTTACCAAACAAGTATTTTTTCAATCTTCTCTAATTTAAGCCTTCATGTTAAACACTTTTTCATATAATATCCAACAAATTTGGTATCAGAGCCTCGTTCTTGCCCCCTTTATAAAATACCCATGGCATCCAATAACCAATCAACCTTTAGTTATGCCCAAAATTAATTCCCATCTTTACCGGCAAGAATTATGATTTTTGGTGCATCCATATGAAAACCCTTTTTATCTCACAAGATTTATGGGATATAATTGAAGAAGGCTATGATGAGCCTGCAAGTCCCGAGCAACTGCAGTCGTGGACAGAAGCAGCAAAGAAGGAGTACAAGCAAAACATCCAAAGAGATGCACGAGCATTACTTTTCATTTAACAAGGGGTAAGTAAAAGCATCTTCCCTAGAATATCAAATGCAACAAAATCTAGAGCTGCATGGGAAATTCTAAAACAACAATTTGGAGGCCATTTTAAGGTAATCTCCATTAAACTTCAAACTCTTTGGAGAGAATTCGATAATTTAGCAATGAAAGAAAATGAAAATATCCAAGACTTTTCTTCTAGAGCTCCTGGAATTATTAACCAAATTAGAAGTTATTGAGATGCTATTGTTGATAAAAAAATTGTAGAAAAAATATTAAGATGTTTGCCAACAAAATTCGAGCATATTGTTGCAGCTATAGAAGAATCCAAAGATTTAAAAACATACTCTTTGGATCAACTATTTGGCTCTCAGGTTTTCTAACCAACCCATGGAGCAAGCATTCAAATCAAATTGCAACATTGCAGAAAGGAATTCGGCAACCTCAACAAGCAACTCAACAAGAAGAGGAGGTTCCTTTAGAAGAGGACATGGTAATCAAGGCCGAGGCAGAGGAGAAACAATTATGAGCAAAGAAATTTCCTGCGTAATTCTAAACCTTATTGCATTATTTGCAAAAAACCTGGGCATCAGTCAAAAGATTGTCATTTTAAAGGCACAAAGTGCAAAATTTCTAATCATTCACAAAGAGATTGTTGGTATAAAGACATGCAAGAAAGGAATGAAGTTAATTATTCTGAAAAGGTTGAAGATAGTCAAGTATTTTATTCATGTATGTTTATTAAACAAGAATAAAAATATACATGGTTTTTGGATAGTGGATGTAGTAGTCATATGACAGGTGATCCACAACTCTTTGTGAAGATGGATAAAAACTTTTTATCTGAAGTAAAGGAAAGTCACATGAAGTTAAAGGAAAAGGAGTAATAGCAGTGAACTTTAAAGGAGGTAACTCTAAATTCATCAATGATGTGCTTTATGTTCCTGGCTTAACATCAAATCTCTTAAGTGTTGTCTAGTTACTTCGAAAAATTATTCTGTAATTTTTGATGGAGAAGAAAGCACAATTATCAATAAAAATAAAAACATCATGGTGGCAAAAATAAAAATGAATCAAAATAATGTTTTTCCTCTTATTATGCCACATGATGAAAAATTAGCTTTTTAAAGTAAAAAATTGGATGAGTCATACTTATGGCATTTAAGATATGGGCATTTAAATTATAATGGCCTAAAATTATTAAAAGACAAAAATATGGTTTTAGGCCTGCCTCCTATTGCCCACATAAGAGTCTGTGAAGGATGCATATATGGAAGAATGCATAGATTGCCATTTTCCAAAAATACCTGGAGAGCAAAGGCACCATCAGAATTGGTACATTATGATATTTTTGGACCAACTCGAACTCCATCTCAAAATGGGAGAAGGCACTTCCTTCTGTTTGTTGATGATTATACCCGAATGATATGGGTATATTTTCTAAAAGAAAAGTCAGAAGCTTTTTCAATATTCCAGAATTCAAGGCGCTTGTAGAAAAGCAAGTCGGAAAGCTGCTGAAGACAATTCAAATAGATCTTGGTGGAGAATTTATGTCTTAACCATTTATAGAGTACTGCAAGAAAAATGGAGTTCAAAGATAGCTCACAGTTTGGCATACCTGCAGCAAAATGGTGTAGCTGAGCGAAAAAATAGAACAATTGTAGAAATGGCCATGCTGAAGGAGAAAGGCCTTCCAAATGATTAATGGGCAGAAGCTGTCAACACTATCGTCTACATTTTGAATAGGTCTCCAAGAAAAGCTGTATTGAACAAAACTCCATATAAAGCATGGCACAAACAAAGCCCCAGGTACAACTTTTTAAAATATTTGGATACATAGCTTATGCATATGTCCCCTCACAATACAGAGAAAAATTTGATGAAAAATGAGAGAAATATATATTCCTTGGATATAGTAGTGAGTCAAAAGGTTACCGGCTATACAATCCAAAAACAACTAAATTGATAATTTCTAGAGATGTTATCTTTGACGAATTAGCAGCATGAAATTGGGAAAGCACTCCTAAAACAGGAGCAAAAATATTTGAAGAAATTCCTATTCAGGATAAGTCAGATTCTCAACCAATTCAAGACCCTGGTCCAAGCACAAGTTGACAAATATCTTCAGGCCCAATCCAAAGAATGGATATATCTTTAGATGATGAATCACCACCAAGAAAGGTACGCTCACTCGTAGATATCTATGAATCTACTAATATTTCGTTTTTTGCATGCGAACCTCAAAATTTTGAAGAAGCAGTAAAAGAAGATATTTGGATTAAAGCAATGGATGAAGAAATTGTAACAATTGAAAAGAATGATACGTGGAAACTTGTGGATCTACGTAAAGGCAAAGATGTTATTGGACTCAAATGGGTTTACAAAACCAAGTACAAAGAAGATGGAATAATTCAGAAGCACAAAGCACGACTAGTCGCTAAAGGCTATTCGCAACAACCAGGAATCGACGTCAATGAGACATTTGCACCAGTTGCTCGAATGGAAACTGTTAGAACAGTTCTTGCAATAGCTGCCCAAATGGAGGTACCCATTTATCAACTAGATGTCAAATCTGCCTTCCTTAATGGAGAACTCAAGGAAGAAGTATATGTGGAATAATCTTTGGGTTACACCATCAAAGGAAAAGAAAACAAAGTCTTACAATTAAAGAAGGCATTATATGGATTAAAGAAAGCACTACGAGCTTGGAATAGCAAAATTGATTCATACTTCAGACAAAATGGATTTCAACGGAGTCTAAGTGAGCCCTCTTTATATGTTAAAAAAGAAGGTATGCAAGATACTCTCATTGTCTATTTATATGTTGATGATTTGATTTATACTGGTACTAATCCAAAAATGGTAGAAGAATTCAAAAGAGCAATGATGAAAGAATATGAGATGACAGATCTTGGCCTAATGAAATATTTTCTTGGCATCCAAGTTCAACAAGCAAAAGGAGAAATATTTATTTCTTAAGAAAAATATTTAAATGATCTTCTCAAACAGTTTCACATGGACAATTGCAAACCGGTGTCTACACCAGTGGCGTTAAATGAGAAGTTACATAAGGATGATGGTCCAGAAAAAACTGATGCAACAAATTACAGAAGCTTAGTTGGATGCCTTATTTATCTAACAAATACCAGGCCAAATATTGTCTTTGCTGTTAGTTATGTTTCTAGATTTATGCACGAGCCAAGTAATGAGAATCCTTCGTTATCTACGGGGTACCAAAAAGCTTGGAATTAAGTATGCCAAAGAAGCAGATAACAAACTCATCGGATATACAGACAATGATTGGGTAGGCTCCGTAGATAACCATAAAAGCACCTGAGGATATTTATTTTGCTTAGGTACAAAACCAATTTCTTGGTCATCAAAGAAGCAAAGGACCGTTGCATTATCTTCGGTAGAAGCAGAATATATATCCGCTACAGATGCAGTAAGTGAAGCAGTATGGCTTGGAAGATTTTTATCAGATATGCAACATAAGCAAACTGCTCCAACAGTCATCAGATGCGATAATATTTCAGCAATAGCAATAACAAAAAATCCAGTGTTTCACAGCAGGTCAAAGCACATAGAAATTTGACATCACTTCATTAGATATTTGGTTGAAGAAGATGAAATTAAACTTGAATTTATCAACACATCTGAGCAACTGGCAGATAATTTTACAAACCAACAACAACAGAAAAGCTAGAAGACTTTAAGAGGTTTGCCAAAATTACAAATTAAGAAGGGGTGTTAAAAAAAATAATAATAATAATAATTTGTAATTTTGCAAAGTTGGTTGAGTGGTGAAGATTCAAGAAATTACACTTATGTTGCAATTAATGTTGCAATTGATGATAGCAATTAATGAAAGGCAGTCAAAATTGTTTACTAGAGCCATAGCAAGTTGCCACATGTAAGCTAGCTTTATATGTATTGATTAGATAATTGATAGATTGACATGTGTCCTCATGAGTTGTATTTTTGTTTGTATAGAAAAGAAAACAGCAAAGCATGCATATGGTGTCAGTTGCTTTGGAACCACCTCTTTTAGCTTATATATAGGGTTGTACTCTTGCTTTGTATTCATTTTGGAGAAATAAAGAAATTATAACGTGCATTCCTTCTGTATTTTAAGCTCTTCTCTTCCTTCAATTTTAATTAGTCTCGGCCACCCTTTTTTTCTTTTACCAAACAAGTTTTTTTCAATCTCCTCTAATTTAAGCCTTCATTTTAAACACTTTTTCATATAATATCCAACAGAAATTTCACGGCTCTTCGGAAAGCAATCAAGGAATTAAAGCTTAAAGTAATCATTTTTTCAAAAAATTATGCTTCTTCCACTTGGTGCTTGGAAGAACTTGCTCACATACTCGAATGCAAGTAAAAACTTGGACAGATTTTGATTCCCGTTATTTACAAAGTAGATCCCTCACATGTATAGAAATAGAAGGGAAATTAAGTAGCTGCATTTACTAAGCTCAAAGAATGTTTCGAGAACAGGATGGATAAGGTGCATTAACGAAGAGCTGCTTTGACAGAAACGCCCAATCTATCTGAGTAGAATTCACTGGGTATGTATAAATCCAACTTATATTTTCTATTTATCTAACCTTTGACTAGTTCTTGCAATAAAAGCATGATAACTAACTAGCTAGAAGCTTATGGTCTGTTAGTTTTCTCCTATTTACTGCCATATGTGATGTGCAGTACGGAACTATATATTACTCTCTTACATGTATAACCTGACATGTTCTCTAAGTACCTAAAGTATAAGGTTCTTTTATTCTAGACCTATAGTCCTAGTTAGTTGAGGCAATTGTTGAAGACATTTTGAAGAAACTGACTTATACATTATTGAGAATAACTGATGTAAAGGGCTTGGTTGGAATTGAAGAACATGTTGATAAAATTGCAGGTGTTATATTTAATAGGTTCTCTTATCAATTTGAAAGCTATTACTTTCTTGCAATTGTTAAGGAAGAATCAGAAAAACATGAGTACATCATTTGAGGGATAAATTTATTTCTGAACTGTTAGGGGAAGAGTAAATAAATGTGGACTCCCCATTTGCTGAATATCGATTGTGCCAAAAAAGATATTTTATTGTTCTTGATGATTTGAATAGTTTAAGTTAGAATTTTTAGTTGGTGATCTCGATCAATTTGGCCGTGTAAGTAGAATCGTTATAACAACTACAGATGTGCAAGTGCTACGAAAAGTAGATGGTGAAATTTATAAGGTTGAGAGGTTAAGTTCTTATGAAGCTTATAATCTTTTCTGTCTGAATGCTTTTAAGGAAAATTCTTCCATATCAGATGATTACCTTACACAGTCAGAAAGGGTGCTAGGTTATGTGCACGGTGTGCAGTTAGCTCTTAAAAAGTTTTGGGTTCCTTCCTTCATTCCAAGAGTGCAGAAGAATGGCAAAGTGCTTTGGATAAACTGAAAAGGATGATAAAAGGATGTATTTCTTGATATTGCATGTTTCTTCAATGGATATGGTGTAGAATCTGTAGGAAGTATACTTATGGCAACTATTGTGAAAAATTTTGATTGGAAAGTTGAAAATACTCTAAATTCGAGGAACCCGAATAACCATATTCAGATTTGTGTGGTAAAGCTGTTAGCTTTTTTGTTTTATAGTTAAGTTTTATATACTAGCACCGTGAAAAATTTCCTATAAGTTTCTTTTGATTTTGGCCTTTTGTTTTTAGTTCTATAAATTAGATGTCAAATTTCTTGAAAAAAGTGATCTTTGGACTGAATTTATGCTCTATATATGAAGATCATTGATGGAAGTTACTTCTTTACAGAGAACCCTTGAAGCTGTGCTATGTCATGTATAGGATTAGCTGCTGGCTCCATTTGGTGTTCTTAATCAATATTTGTTAGCGTTCAGTGCAGGCATTATGTATCATTGCAGAACACAAAATGCCATAACATTCTTTTAAAAGATTTGGGTAAAATGTTGGGAGAAGTTAAGGTTGATCTTTAGAAAGGTTAGTAATTTAATCTTCACACTTTTTTCATTGCTTACAACTACTTCCAAATAACCTAATGGCAAATCCTGACTAAATGACTTCTATTATGTTATCTGCTTTCAATCTAATTTTCTTAAATGGCTTATCTTTTACCTCACGTGCAAGCACTAGCCGTTTGAAGGGTTGATTAGGGGCTAACTTCTCAATAAGAATTTTATTTATCTTTTAAGTCCTTCTATATACTCTCTCTCTCTTATCATTATTATTTTTTAAGGGATGGACAACCTGGGAGAATTGACCTTTTCTTCCTTCCTAGAAGTTGCCCTTACAAAATTTACTTTTTGAGTTTTGACTTTAGAAGGTGCCCTTCCTGGAACTTGACTTTTGGTTCAAGTTTCTTAGTAGTCCCCCTATCTTTTATATTCTAAACACATAAGAAACTAAGAAGCCCATCTTTTATACGTTTTGACTTTGATAGTGGGATTGGGATTTGAAGGCTCTGATCAAAATGGCTTCTCTTTCGTCTTCTGCTATGGCTCTCTCATGTCAAGCATGATGTGTTTCTTAGTTTCAGAGGTTGCGACACCTGCTGGAATTTCATTAGCCATCTTCATGCTGCTTTACTTCGAAACCAAATACAAACCTACATGGATAATAGACTTGACAGAGGAGAGGAAATTTCCCCTGCATTTTGCAAAGCGATCCAAGAATCAATGATTTCAGTAGTCATTTTCTCGCAAACTATGCTTCTTCCACATGGTGCTTGGATGAGCTTGTTCAGATGCTCGAATGCAAAAGAAGCAATGGGCAGATTGTTATACCAGTTTTCTACAAAATGGACCCATCACACGTATGGAAGCAAAAAGGGAATAATGCAACTGCACTTAATGAACTTGAGAAACATTTCAGAGACAAGATTCAGAGGTGGAGGACTGCTTTGACTGAAGCAGCTAACCTTTCTGGTTGGGATTCACAGGTTATTAGGTAACTCTAATACATTATATACATATATTTATTTATTTGATTGGTTAACTGGCTTAGTTGATTGGATTATGAAAGAATAGCTTGAAACTTTAATTTTTGCTTTATTTTTGGTTTATCATTACAATAAGTCACACAGGAGTTGTTCTTCTTACTACTGTTTTACCTACCTGTATATTCTAGTTCTGAATCCAAGTTAATTGACAAAATTGTGGAAGACATTTTGTGGAAATTGAATCATATATCATCGAATGATTTGAATGGTCTAGTTGGAATTCAAAAAAAGATTGAGAAAATCAAATCATTATTATGTATTGGCTCACCAGATGTTCGCATGGTATGTGTTTGGGGCATGGGTGGTATTGGTAAGACCACCCTTGCCACTACTGTGTATAACAGCCTCTATTCTCAATTTGAAGGTGGTTACTGTCTCGCACACATACAGGAAGAATCTGAAAGACATGGATTAAATCATTAAAGTAAGCATATCTAGATATGGGCACTCCATTTGTGGGATCAAATTTTGTTGAGAAACAACTCCCCCGTAAAAGCGTCTTGGTTGTTCTTGATGATGTAAATAATTCAAAACAATTAGAATATTTAGCTGGAGAGCATGTTTGGTTTGGCCATGGAAGTAGAATCATCATAACAACTAGAGATAAACAAGTTCTTGGCAAAATGCTCAAGGTATTAATGAGGTTGAAATTTATGAGGTTGAGAAGTTAGATTGTGACGAACCCCTCGAGCTCTTCCATTTAAATGCTCTGAGAAACAACTCTCTGGAAACTGATTATGCTGATATGTTAGATCAAGCAGTAGCTTATGCAAATGGTATCCCATTAGCTCTTAAAGTTTTGGGTTCGTTCCTTTGTTCCAAGAGCAAAGAAGAATGGGAAAGTGCATTATTTAAACTGATAGTAGTTCCCAAGATGGAAATTCAAAATGTATTAAGACTTAGCTATGAGGGACTAGATGATAGAGAGAAGGAGATATTTCTTGATATTGCATGTTTCTTCAATGGGGATGATAGAGATGATGTGCAAAGCATACTAAATGCTTGTGGTTTCTTTGCAGATATTGGAATAAGAGTTCTGATTGATAAATCTCTTATAACCATCATGGATAATAAACTATGGATGCATGGCTTGTTACAAGAGATGGGTAAGGAGATCATCTATCAACAATCCATAAAAGAGCCTGGAAATCACGTTGTGGAATGATGATGTCTGTCACTTATTGGAAAACAATAAAGTAAGAGCCAAATACATTGACCTATTTTAGAATTTGCATTAATGTTTTATAAAAGCTTTCCAACCATGTATATATGTATATATATAGTTTTTACTAAATATTGTATATTATCAACTTTTTATATTTCTTTCTTCATTGTCAGGGAACTACAACAGCTGAAGGCATATCCCTAGACATGTCTAAGCTTGACACAGATGTATACTCGAGTCCTGCTGCCTTCTTAAAGATGAAAAGTTTAAGATTACTCAAAATTTATAGTTCCTTCTCGATGGACAAACGCAAAATACACTTTCCTCAAGGATTTCAGTTTCTTCCTGGTGCACTAAGATATCTTCATTGGGATGGATATCCCTTGAAAGCATTGCCATTAAGTTTTATTGCAATGAATCTTATTGAACTTCGTATGCACAACAGTCAGGCTTAAAAAATTTGAAGCGGACTCGTGGTAAGCTTTAATTTTAATTTATTGTCTTAGGTATAATGCAATTAAACTACATGCTAAGATATTTTGTCTTTCATATTTTGTAACAGAATCTTGATAGCTTGAAAAAGATTGATCTTAGTTACTTCAAGCACCTGACTCAAATCCCAGATCTCTTTCGGGCTCCAACTCCTGAGAGTATAGATCTAGGACACTGTAAAAGTTTGGTCCAAGTTCCTTCTTGTTTTCAAAATCTTGACAAACTGGTTTTCTAGTGTATGAGAAGTTGTCGAAATCTCAAAACTCTTCCAGAGTTACCAGGAAGTATAAAGTACATTGATTTCTGTAAAACCACAGTAAAAAAATTTCCCTCATCAATGTGGTCTCTCAACCAACTTGAGACATTGATGTTTGAGAACTGCAAATCTCTTACTGATCTCCCAAGCAGCGCTTGTAATCTGAAGTCCCTGAAAAGGTTTTCTTTATATTATTGCACATCTCTTCTAAAGTTCCAAGACCTTCCAAGAAATATAACATGGTTAACTTTGGCTGGGACAGCAATAGAAATGGTTCCCTCATCAATTGGGTGTCTCTCTCATCTTTTTACACTGGACATGACATTTTGCGAAATGCTTGAGTGTCTCCCAACCACTCTTTGTAAGTTGAAATCCATTGAGCGTCTATGCCTCTCTCTTTGCTCAAAATTCAAAAAACTTCACAAAAATTTTGGAGCCTATGGAGCAGTTATTTTATCTTTTTCTAGATGAAACAGCTATTGAAGACATACCATCCTCCATTGCAAATCTATCTAGACTTGGGATATTAATGTTGGATGGGTGCGAATGCCTTGAGGTTCTTCCAAACAACATTTACAATATAAAAGGTCTTAAACTTAGCCTTTCTGGCCTTTCTGGCTGTTCAAGTTTTGATAAGTTTCCTCCCCTTTCTGGAACATGCTATTTGGGAGAACTAGATTTAAGTCACCTCAATAGATTACAAGTTCCTATTGGCGTTAGCAGCTTATCCTCATTACAAATTTTGAATCTAAGTAGAAGCAAAATTGAGAGCTTACCTACAAGCATGAAGTATCTTTCTACACTGGCTCACCTTGACTTGAGGAAATGTAAGAATTTAAAATCTTTGCCAGAGCTTCCTCCATTTTTAGAACTTCTACAAGTAGATGATTACGCATCACTGGAGACTGACAATTTCAAGGAATGAACCCATACAAGGTTTATATCAATATCATCTTCGTGAGGTGGACTTTATATACTGTAGTTGCCCAAGGCTGGATTAGAATGTAAGAGCCAGTATAATGGCCGATGCATGGTTTAGAATTCTTCATATGGAAACTATATCAACATCAATTCATGGCAGGGTATGTATGTTCCTTTCTGTTGTTTTCTCACTTGTTAAAGTAAATGATTAGGTTTCTCTTCTATCTAACAAATAATGATTTTTGGTGCAGTTATTTAACTATAATAATTATGTAGATGGGTCAATTAGTATCTGTTATCCAGGAAACCAAATTCCAGAGTGGTTTAGCTACAGAAGTATGGGACCTTCAATAAATATAAAGCTTCCTACAGGTTGGTATAATGTCAACTTTTTGGGTTTTGCTCTGTGTGCTGTTGTAGGTGTTGGAGTGGAGGAGGACTATTATGGACAGAGGTTTGAATTTCTATGTGAGTCTAACTTCAAAACCAACTATGGTGAAAGCCATAATCGGACATGCACTTTGAATAAATAGAATTGGAGAGATTTTAGGGATGAACTCAAATTTGACAATTCAGATCACATATTTTTGTGGTATGATTGTGGCTTGGATCTTGATGTTGTAAAAGAAAAAATTGAAGGAAATTGGTCCACTTCTTTTTACAATCAGGTAACTGAGGTTGAATTTAAGTTATATCCAACAGAGAATGATGAACCTGTTGACTATTTGGATGTGAAGAAGTTTGGGATCCGGCTGCTAGATGCCCAAGTTGGAGATGATATTGTGTTGGATGAAGATGTTGTGCATCAGCCAAAACTTGAACTCCAGGAGTTCAAAATCAGGGGAAGTAAGAAGAGGAAGCACATACTAAGAGAATTAGAGAAGAAATCATAATCATGATGTTAATCCTATGGCTGCTCTTTTTGATTATTGATGCGAAGCTGAAAAAAGAATGAAGGAAAAGTCATAGACATCGGCTGATATAATGGATTCTTTTGATGGATCTCAATGATATGGCCTATTTTGTAAATAGATTGAATAGGGTTTACTGTTCGTAAAAGTAATGATGATTGCAGGCGGATACTATGATTCGATGACTGACTATGTCAAGAAGTGTAAAGTACATCTTCCTCAAGTCCCTTTCCTGATATGCTTAAACATTTCCACTGGTAGTCATACCCTTCGAAATTTTTGCCACCTAAGTTTAATCCGAAGAATTAATGTTGATGAAGTTGAGAAACGATGGGGTCAGCTCCATGTAATCTCCTCAACATGGTTTCATCGATTGATCTAGTGGTTAATGTACGTACCAAATTATTCTTAATATTCTATCTGCACTTCGTTTCCTTCTCATTTCATTTTCAAAACATAGGGTTAAATGCAAGCCAAAGGTAAGAATTTTCTGTTCTAAACTAGGGCACAGGATAATTATTGGTTTTGAGTGTAAAAAACTGCTAGCTGCCAGTGATATATTTTGAAGGCTAGGATTCTATGTGCATTGGAACATGGTTGTTGCATCAAAACAATTCTTTTATTATCTTTATGTTGTATAAAATTGCATCAAACTTGTTTGTTCTATCCTTAAAAAAAATAATATAATGTATATATATTTATATGGGTTGTTCTATGATGTAGATGTCCGTATTTTTATATCATATAGATGTTTAAAAAGATGATAATTTTTTAAGAACCATCGTTAATATTATTACACAAAGATAATGTTTTATTATTTTTTTTCCCCAAAAATCATCATCTTTTACGAAGATCTAAAATAATGCAGATGTTTGTAACATAAAATTTTTATATAAATATATATATATATGGGGAATTGAAAAAGATAATGAAAGAGATGTAAACAGTGTATACAAACACACCTTAAATGGTTAATTTATTCATACTCCAAACAAGGTAGAAGAAAATCTTTAAGGGCTTGTATAGTTCATTCTTTTTGGTCCTCCTTGCTCTTATCCTCGAACAGCAACTAATTAATTAGAATGAGCAATGTACATTTATATGCATTTATATATATATATATATATATATATGTGAAGAATATGAACCAAAGTCATAAAATTACTAGATAATGAGCAAAGGAAAATAAACTTATCTCAGAACTTTCTACGAAGTTATTAAGAGGGCATCTTTATTATATATATAGATAGAGATTCTATGGTCAAGTCCGATCTGACAAAAAATGGTGTGGCCCAAAAACGTGAAAAAATGACTAGCTACTAGATTTTAACTTATTCAATAAACGGCTCAGATATTTTCTTGTTACACGTGAGAAAATTGCAACTTAAAAAAAATTTCCTTCAACCTTCGCGCTTTAAAATATCATTTCCTTTCCCGCTCACACCAGTATTTCACACAAACTTTACCATTTCAAAATTCCCAAATAAAATCCACCATCTCCACCGTTCCAACCACAGATATCCTTCTATTGCTTCCACCGTCCGGTTCTTCTCCTCGACAATCCAAAATCCATTTAGAGCTTGGGTTAAAAGTTAGTATTTTTGAGCCATTGGCTTTTTTTTCTTTTTTTTCTTTTTTTGAGAGCATTTGGTGTTTTTTTTTTTTTTAAATAAGTGTGAATAAAAAACCAAAAAATAAAATAAAATGACATCAATAACCTGCAAAATGCCACAGACTTATGTACCAAACAAGTGGGCATTTTCCTTCAGATTAAAAGCTGCTCCTTCTCGGTCATCCAGAGTAGTCTCGACGTGGCCGAAAGCGAAGTCCTGGTGGTGACTGCATCGCTGTCCCGAGTAGAAAGGGCGTCTATGGGCTTGATAATCAAGTTTCGTTTGGCGAGGTTCTTTTGAGTCTTAAGGCCCCGATCTTAATCGAATATAAGGTTGAGGAGTTTCTGCTTGGAGAGTTTTGATTAAACTCTAAGGGATGAGCAGGCGATCATAGAGGAAGTTAGAATGGTCGGGTTTTAGAGAACAAGAATTGAAATGGTGGTGTTGTGGGTTGAATTGAATATTGGAAAGAAGGAGGTTTAAGGATGTAGAGTTCTAGAAATTTTCTTTTTTTAATTCCTTTATAACTTTTTTATATTTTTGCAAGTATCATTCAAAATAATAAAATTCAAACTTAACAAAAAAATTTGAGAACCAATTGAAAATTACAAAAATAAAAATTGGGGGACCAAAGTCAACGCTATTACATCCCAGCGGCGTTGGCTTTGGTCTCTCAATTTTTTAAATTTTTTTATTATTTTATTATTATTTTCTTTTTTTAATTCTTTTATAATTTTTTTATATTTTTGCAAGTATCATTCAAAATAATAAAATTCAAACTTAACCAAAAAATTGAGGACCAATTGAAAATTACAAAATTGAAAAGATAATAAAAAAAAAATTGGGGGACCAAAGCCAACGCTATTATATCCCAGCAGTATTGGCATTGGTCCCCCAATTTTTTAAAATTTTTTATTATTTTTTTAATTCCTTTGTAATTTTTTTTTATATTTTTACAAGTATCATTCAAAATAATAAAATTCAAAGTTAATAAAAAAATTGAAGACCAATTGAAAAGATAATAAAAAAAAATTTGGGGACCAATGCCAACGCTATTACATCCCAGCAGCATTGGCTTTGGTCCCCCAATTTCTTAAAATTTTTTATTATTTTCTTTTTTTTATTCCATTGTAATTTTTTTTTTTATATTTTTGCAAGTATCATTCAAAATAATAAAATTCAAAATTAACAAAAAAAAAATGAGAACCAATTGAAACTTACAAAATTGAAAAGATAATAAAAAAAAATTAGGGGACCAAAACCAACGCTATTACATCCCAGCAGCGTCGGCTTTGATCCCCCAATTTTTTAAAATTTTTTATTATTTTATTTTTTTAATTTCTTTTGTAATTTTTTTTTATATAATTTTGCAAGTATCATTCAAAATAATAAAATTCAAACATAACAAAAAAAATTGAGGACCAATTGATAATTACAAAATTGAAAAGATAATTAAAAAAAAATTGGGGGACCAAAGCCAACACTATTACATTCCAACAGCGTTGGTTTTGGTCTCCCAATTTTTTAAAATTTTTTATTATTTTCTTTTTTAATTTCTTTTTTTTAATTCCTTTATTATTTTTTTATATTTTTGCAAATATCATTCAAAATAATAAAATTTAAACTTTACAAAAAAAATTGAGCACCAATTGAAAATTACAAAATTGAAAAGATAACAAAAAAATATTGGGAGAAAAATTAAAAGCATTGGCTTCGATTCTCCAATTTTTTAAAATTTTTTCTTGTTTTTTTAATTCCTTTATAATTTTTTTTTTATATTTTTACAAGTATCATTTAAAATAATAAAATTCAAACTTAACAAAACAAATTGAGGACCAATTGATAATTACAAAATTGAAAAGATAATAAAAAAAAATTGGGGGACCAAAGCCAACACTATTACATCCCAACAACATTGGCTTTGGTTTCCCAAATTTTAAAATTCTTTATTATTTTCTTTTTTTAATTCCTTTGTAATATTTTTTATATTTTTTCAAGTATCATTCAAACTAATAATATTCAAACTTAAAAAAAAATGGAGAATCAATTGATAATTACAAAATTGAAAAGACAATAAAAAAAAAAATTAGGAGACCAAAGCCAACACTATTACATCCCAGTACCATTGGCTTTGGTCCCCCAGTTTTTTAAAATTTTTTATTATTTTATTTCTTTTAATTCCTTTGCAATTTTTTTTATATTTTTACAAGCATAATTCAAAATAATAAAATTCAAACTTAAAAAAAAAATTTGAGGACCAATTCAAAATTACAAATTAAAAATAACAAAAACAAAATTGGGGAACCAAAGCCAATGATTTTACATCCTAAAAGCCCTGGCTTTGGTCCTCCAAATTTTTAAATTTATTATTATTATTATTATTTTAAATTTCTTTGATGAAAATATGATAATGAACAAAAAAAAAAAGGGGGGGGGGGGGGGTTGTGTTTAAAATTGGACAAAAAAAAGTGGAAAAAAGTTTTTGATGAAAAATATGATAATGAACAAAAAAGTTTTTGATGGAATTATTTAGGCACTTTCTCGGAACCTGAGAACCTGATGAAGACTGAAGGTCAAGTGGGATCTTTTCTTATAGTTCTAGTTCGATCTTAGATCTGCAGTGGGTTGAACATGGCTTCCTCAAGCAAATATGATGTTTTTATTAGTTTCAGGGGAGAGGATACACGTGATAGCTTGACCAGCCATCTTTACGATGCATTGAGTCGGAGAAAGATTCATACATTCATTGATGATAGGCTTGAGAGAGGTGATGAAATTTCGCCAAATTTTCGGAAAGCAATCAAGGATTCAGAGATTTCAGTAATAATTTTTTCCGAAAACTATGCGTCTTCCACTTGGTGCTTGGATGAACTTGTTCACATACTTGAGTGCAAGAAAAAACATGGACAAATTGTGATACCTATTTTTTATTGCGTAGATCCATCCGATGTAAGGAAACAGGAGGGTAATTATGCAGCTGCATTTGCCAAGCTTGAAAAACATTTCGGTTTTGAGAATAGGATGGACAAGGTGCATCAATGGAAGGCTGCTTTGGAACAAGCAGCCAATATGTCTGGCTGGAATTCATTGGTCAACACATATGTATAACTCTTCATACTTATTATTATTATTAATATTTTGGCCTTTTACACTGACCTAACCTTGATCACCCCCTGCAAGAAAACGATCCCAATTAGTCTTATCTAGCTAATAATGGCTTTTTTTTTTCTTTTTTTCTTTTTTTCAGTTTGTTTTTCATATATACATATATGTAATCTTAGTCTGTTCTCCAAGTATTTGAAATACTTCTTGTATATATATTTGCTAGGACTGAGTCCAAGTTGGTTGGGGTGATTGTTCATGACATTGTGAAGAAATTGAATTTCAAGTTTTCAATAAGCAATGTAAAGGGTCTAGTTGGACTTGAAAAGCATATTAAGGGAATTGAGTCCTTACTATGTATTGACTCGCCTCGTATTGGAGCTATAGGCATTTGGGGCATGGGTGGTATCGGTAAGACCACTCTCGCTTGTGCTATATTTAGATAGTTCTATTCTCAATTTGAAAGTTGTTACTTTCTTGCCAATGTTAGGGAAGAATCTTAAAAATACGGACTCAATTATTTGTGAGATAAACTTATTTCTGAACTGCTAAATGAAGATGAAACAAATATGGGCTCCTCATGATACGAACCTAGGACGACCTGCTCCTAAACCCGTATTATATTAGCCCAGATCTTTAATTAAGTTCAAGTTCTAATGGAAAGGACCTCAACCCCTAACCAACCTGTGGTTAGAAACCTTGGTATAATGTAGACGCCACAATAGGGGATGGAAAACCTATTGATAAGTCAAGCTAAAACAACCAATTCTCTAATGGTGTTTTAGGGGTTCTCAAAGAACAAAGAGATAATTAATCTCACAAATATTTTCTTAATCAAATCAAAGTTTAAGCCCTTAAATAGGCTTTGAAAGAAACAAAATAAACCCTAAAAACCCTAGGAAAAACCGGCCACACAATGAAGAAGTCTACCTTGGCCGAAACTTTCCTTTTCCTAATCTAATTTGGATTAATTAATTCCTTTATTTTGAATTAGGAATTAATTAATTTACAATGAAAATAATAAAATAACAACTTTCCTAATCTTATTTGTCCAGAAAATAAATAAATAGAAACTAAAAAAATAATGGTAGTTTCCTAAAACAAAAAGTAGAATAAAATTAGGAAACTAAAATACTAGCTTTTTGACTAAATTGACTTTGACCAATCTTTGACCTCTTTGGGCTTCAAATCAGCATCTAGATGCTTTCTAGGATGCCAAATAAGCTGACTATGAAGTCCCACACGTTGCCCATGCTTGGAAAAATAAGAAAAGGCTAATACAGTAAAATACAGTAAAGCTAGCAAGCAATACAGCAAATTCGGCCAAATTGTTGATGCTGTCCGTACAAGCCCTTTTTGATTGCATTTGAGGCTGCTTTAAATTGATTCCATGACCTCTTAGGCATATGTATTGAACCCATAAATCATTGGAACCATTTCATGCTTCCCGGACTCCAAAAATGTACCAAAACCGTCACCCGGGTCCGTATCGGGTTCCACCACTTGGATGCTTAGAATATGCTTTGTATCTTCAAGTATGGAAAAGCTCTATTGAGAGTGATTACCCCCTGTATAAATACTCCTAGGTTGTCCTTAAATCTCTTAATTTGAGCTCTTGTGATTGGCCTAGTCTTCATCCGTGTCGAGTCAGCACCCCAGCGGGTTATCGGTGGAGCGGGCTCGGGCGGAATCACATCACCTCATGTGTTGAATTAAGTTCTGTTAGATCTAGATTGCATCGAACAAAGGTCTTTATTGTTCTTGATGATGTGAATCATTTTAAGAAGTTAGATACTTTAGTTGGGGATGTTGATTAGCTTGGTGATGGAGGTAGAATCATTGTAACAACTAGAGATAAGCAGGTGCTAAGTAGAGTGATTGACAAAATTTACAACATTCAGGGGTTAAATTACGATGAGGCTTATAAACTTTTCTGTTCAAAGGCTTTTAAAGAAAAATCTTCCATATCAGATGATTACTCTACACTGTCAAAAAGGGTGATATGTTATGCACAAGGCGTTCCATTAGCTCTTACAGTTTTGGGTTCCTTCCTTTATTCCATGAGTAAAGAAGAATGGGAAAGTACATTGGAAAAACTGAAAGTAACTCCCAGTATGGACATTCAAAATGTGTTGAGAATAAGCTATAATGGATTGGATGACAACGAAAAGGATATGTTTCTTGATATTGCATGTTTCTTTACTGGACATCAATCCCCAGCTTTTGTAGAAAGTATACTCGATGCTTGTGGTTTCTTTACAAGAATAGGACTATGGATTCTACATGATAAGTCTCTTATATGCATGAGCGGGTACAATCTATGGATGCATGATCTATTAAGAGAAATGGGTAGGCAAGTTGTTCGAGAACAGTCAATTAAAAAGCCTGAAAAGCACAGTAGGTTATGGAATATCAAGGATGTCTATCATGTGTTGAAAAGAAATTCAGTATGTAACTTCGTAACTTAAATAAAAGTTGCATTTTTTTTCCTTAACAAAGAAGACATTGGCTATAAATATTTTTTCCAATATTCTAATTTATGCCTATTCACATGCTCCTTAATTACCAGGGAATTGCAACAGTTGAAGGCATATTCTTACATAATTGTGAGACTATAAAAGTAAACTTGAGCCCTGAAGTCTTCTCAGAGATGCGTAGTCTGAGGTTGCTTAAAATTTATGGATTTGACAAGAAAAATAAATGCAATCTCAAGTTTCCTCAAGATGTTCAATATCTTCCTGATGCCCTTGCATCTATTGGAATGGATGCTCTTTAAAATCTTTGCCGTTAAATTTTACTGCAGAGAATCTTGTTATACTTGAAATGCATTACAGCCAACTAGAACAACTTTGGGATGGTGTCCAAGTATGGTTTAGTTTCATTTTGTTTATTTATTTATTTATTTTTGGTTCGTTTTGTTTTTCTTTTTTTTTGAATGAAAACATAACACTTTATTAATGATTCGAAAACTTAAACAAAGTAGCATCATTTTAGTAAATGCTGTACATTATCAAGTAAATTATGCCAAGTAATAAACCAACCATAACCATTTCTCTTAATTCTTTAATCATTCCAGCATCTTAGGAAGTTAAGGAAGATGGATCTTTGTAACACTCCGTCCCAAAGTACGTCGAAATTTTTACACGTTGACCGAAGTTGACCACTGACCGAGAGGGTCAAAATTTTGACTTTCTTTTATGGATGGAATTTTGCATTGACCGAGGCACCATTTTAAAGTACGTATCATCCCAAGTTCGTAGACTAATAGCACATAAAAAATGGAGTTACCGTTTGAAAGTTACGAGCAAGACAAGTTGAGGTCCAAACTTTTTGTTCATGCAAAGTTGAGTTTTAACTCATGCATGGTTGTGAAGTACTCATCGATACGAGTTCATAGACTAGCGGCACGCCCGATTTGGACATGTGGCTTGAAAGTTATGAACATACAAAGTTTTCCAAATACCGTGATATTTTAATATATTTTAACTTGAGTGAACAGTGTGTGCCATGTGTTGTGTTTTCAACCAATCCCATGAGTGAATAGTTTCACCCACGGGTGGCTTTTATTTTGGCCAAAACACATGTGGGCCGGGGGGGGGGGGGGGGGGGGAGGAAGGGAGAGAGAGGGGAGGAGAGACCACCACTGGCCACCGCCGATTTGCCATTTTCCGGCCACCCTTTCCATACATGTGCCACCCACCTTGAAGTCCACTTAAAAACTAGCAGGCCAGCCAAATCTCGCAGCCACCCAATCACCGACACGCCCGGATCGAGACTTTTTCCGGCGACGGCGCCGATTGCTTCAAACCTAGATTTCTCCCCGATCCGACCTCTGCTTGCCTCACCTTCGGTCCCATCCATTTACCCATTCCCTGATCTACTTTTCCTCTAAAAATCATGACCAGTGGCCACCAGACGCGACGCTGGCGGTGAGTGGTTCCGATGACCACGGTTGCTCGTCGGGAAATCAACTTTCCGGCAAGTTTCCAGTTGCACCGCTATCCTTTCCCACTAATTCCGACCCCCTGAACCCAAATTCGGTGTCCACTTTCTCCAATTCTTAACAGATTGTGATAATCAAGGGTCTAAAATCTGAGAGATTTCCGGTGAGATTCCGACTACCATGGGTCCGATCTCCGGAAAGTAAGACCAGATTCGTAATCCTCGCTTCGCAAGCTTCGGTATATCATTCGTAAATTTTGGTTGTCATTTGTGTTCATTATCCTGGGTACCCATTTGTGAATTATCCGATTAAAATATTATTATATTTTATTTTATGTAACATTGATATTTTAGGTGCACATGTGGGTAGTGGATTTGATCTTGTGGAGGATCTTGATTGATACACTTGCTCGAGATGACTGACCAACCTTCAAAATTATTTTGGGTGATTAATTATATATTTTGTGTTAATTGATTATTTGGAAAATATGTTTTATGTGTTGATGATTTAACAAAATTACTCTTTAATTTTATATTGTTAGTTTATGATAATTTTAATGTGTGTTTTGGTGCCAAAAATATATTTGTGAATTTAAAGGAATTGTGGTTTTAATTGTTTTAATTTATTGTTATGTTTATTATTAGATTTATTGTGCATAATTGTATGATTTTAATACTATATGAATTTATGTGATTTAATATTACTTTGGTATGGATTTGAAGGAAATTATTTATTTTAAATTTATTATATATTGAGGAATTGTGGAATTTAATTATTTATGAATTATATGTGGGTTTAAAGGATATGTTGATTTAAATTAATTTTTGAGAATTTGAGAAAGATATGGGTTTGAATTATTATGTTTAAAAATATATATACATTGGAATATTAAAGATTTGACTTTATGCTATTGGGAAAATTCGTATATTTGAATTGATGGAATTGAGAGTTGATGGATTTGAAATTTATGAATTTATGCAATGGATTTATGATGATGATTTTAAAAAGAAATGTAAAAAATTTATAGGTTTAAATGGATAAAATAAATTTGGTGGTATTTTATACAAATATTGATTTTATGATTTACGAGTTTTTAGATACACCACACACGTATTGGTGTTCTGTATATGTGGATACAACTAGTGCGCACATGGATATGATTAGCACGCAGGTGGGTGTGAGTAGTGCGCAGGTGATTTATGGGTTGTCTTGTGGTTGCCATTGGACCGAGGATGGACAAGTTGATATCGGCCGTGGCCACCCCCTGTCATGGCCAGGACGCCTGTTTGCAGCGTTGCGGTGGGATGCCATGCGACCGTATGCCAGTTTCTCTCTTTAACCTCCTATCTGGTGGTGCTCGGGACGCTGGGTATCGTTGGCGCCACTGGTATATAGTGTGTGCATCAAATGGTTTTCACGACATGATTTTCAAATATGAAATATTTTAAAAATCTATTTTAATAAAAATGTATTTAACAGTGTTTTATTAATTATTTAAATTTAAAAGTTACGCAATTTTTATAAAAATGATTTTACGAATTTATTATTCAAATTGTTTTGGTATTTTAAAATCAATTCTAATATATTATACCATTTATTTTAAATGGGTGTTTTGTTTTGATTAAATTATTCCTTTACTTAATTGTTCAATTACTTGAGTTATTCTAATTATTTGATTATTTCCTGAATTGTTTTAATATGAGTTTCATTGATATCTTTGTATTATTTGTTGATGATATGTTATTAATCTTATAGTAATTGTTATAAAAGTTTATTTTCATTTCTATTATTATTCTCATTCTAATTTTAGATTCTTAATTTGTTGTGTTTTATTTGTAAATTAATTGATTAATTATTTTCTGAATCTTGGGGCATAAAACATCAGATTTTGTGAAGACGCTTTAAAAAGGGAACATTTCCAACTGAGTGACCGTGAGGGTTTTGAGAGAAAAATTATTTTCAACCATTATTACTAAACCATTCATGTATTTATTTATTTATTACTAAAATTACTTAATTATTAGTAGTTAGTAGACTGGTTCGCTCACTGAGATAATTAGCATATCATATTCTCAAATTTTGTTCCCTTAGGCTTAGGTGGTAGACATTGTTCGATCAGGACGAGCTCGACAGTTTGATCGTTCTTGGAACTCCGAGAAGTCTTTTTTTTCTCATTTCTTATTATGTAATTTTTTTTTTTATACTCTGTTGTATTAATTATTACACTTAGACCTTTATTAACACTCTGTATACTATGTTGGATGTATTATTTAATTGATTATGCACTGATTCCCTGTTATTCATTTGAAGTGCTGCAAATATGTGGAATTAAGATGGGAGGAATAAGGTGGTATATATTGAAGTATATTTTCAGTGCAGGGAAATTGTGGTAAGTCCAACCCTTAGGGGAAGTTCTGCCAGATTTTCCATTGGAGGGTCCGATAGGGTTTTCCTGGGATCAGGATTTATCTGGGGTTCCGGTGAGTGATTTTGAACGGGTCCTGACATCTTAGTCACTCTATGCACTTGATTCAAATCCCAGATCTCTCTCACGCTTCAAACTTGGAGACTTTAACTCTTAAATACTGTAGAAGCCTACTTAAACTTCCTTCGTCTTTCCAATACAATGACAAGCTTAGTTCTCTAAATCTGAGATGCTTTTCAAAACTTGAAAAACTTCCAGAGGTATCTAGGAATATCAAAGACTTAGTTTTGAAGGGATGTGCAGTAATAAGAGAACTGCCCTCATCAATTAAATCTCTGGACAAACTTAAGTCCTTGGATCTTCAGAACTGTAGAGACCTTATGAGTCTTCCAAGGAGCATATGTAATATGAAGTCCGTCAAATTTCTCAGTCTATCTGGCTGCACATCCATTGGCATATTTCCAAATCTTCCAAGATTTCTAAGTGAGTTAGATTTAAGTGGGACAAACATAAAAGCAGTGCCTTTATCCATTGATCAGCTCGCTGGTCTGGTTAAATGCAATCTTAAAAGATTGCAAATGGCTTGAGAGTCTCTCTACTAGGATTTGTAATCTAAAATCTCTCAGCTTTCTTTTTCTATCTGGTTGCTCAAAATTGGAATACTTACCACAAATCTGGGAGCCAATGGAATGTTTACACTGTCTCCATCTAGATGGAACAGGAATAAAACAGCTACCTATTTCGATTGAAAATCTAAGCTAGCTGGGAGAATTGAACTTGGTTATGTGCAAGAACCTTGAGGTTCTCCCTTACAGCATTACTAAAATATTAAGTGCTATTTCACATATTTCCTCTTACGACGACCAAATGCCTGGAATACATAGTGAATGTGAAGACAGCGGTATTCCATCCAAATTAATCAACAAGAAAGACCTTTCATTTTTTAACTGTCTAAAATTGGATCAAGAAGCACGTAGGAGGATACTGGCTGATTCACAGATGAGGATTTTGCGTATGGCAAGTTTATCACTAAAAATTGAAACATTATTCCCACCAGAATGGGGATTTCGTTTTAATATAGAACCTTCAATAAGAATTTTTTGTCCAGGAAACGAAATTCCTGAGTGGTTCACCTACCAATGTAATGGACCTTCAATGATGAATATCCAGCTTCCTCTAAATCGGAATGATGCCAACTTTTTAGGTATTGCTCTATGTGCTGTTGTAGGATTTCATAACTTTACCAGTGATGGTGGGGATCTAACTATCTTATTCTACTTCTCGTTTAGGGAAAAAAATGATGGATATGGATCAAACATATTCTGTTGGTTTGTGAAGGGCTGGAAGATTGCAAGAACCTTGAGGTTCTCCCTTACAGCATTACTAAAATATTAAGTGCTATTTCACATATTTCCTCTTACGACGACCAAATGCCTAGAATACCTAGTGAATGTGAAGACAGCGGTATTCCATCCAAATTAAACAACAAGAAAGACCTTTCATTTTTTAACTATCTAAAATTGGATCAAGAAGCACGTAGGAGGATACTGGCTGATTCACAGATGAGGATTTTGTGTATGGCAAGTTTATCACTAAAAATTGAAACACTATTCCCACCAGAATGGGGATTTCATTTTAATATAGAACCTTCAATAAGAATTTTTTGTCCAGGAAACGAAATTCCTGAGTGGTTCACCTACCAATGTAATGGACCTTCAATGATGAATATCCAGCTTCCTCTAAATCGGAATGATGCCAACTTTTTAGGTATTGCTCTATGTGCTGTTGTAGGATTTCAGAACTTTACCAGTGATGGTGGGGATCTAACTATCTTATTCTACTTCTCGTTTAGGGAAAAAAATGATGGATATGGATCAAACATATTCTGTTGGTTTGTGAAGGGTTGGAAGATGGATGAGGACATAAGAGGAGTTGTGAATTCATATAATTTGTTCATGTGATATGACCATGGCATGTTTGACAAGATTCGTAAGCAACCTGAAAGCCACTATTCCTCATTTTACTTTTTCATACATATTGATCGTTCAACCATCAAAAAGTGTCGGTTTAGCCTGCCATATGCCCAAGATGCAGAGAGATTTGGTATCATTGATCAAGATGGCAGGGAACTAATAGTGGAAGGTACTAAGAGACGTCGGAATGCGTTCAAATAGAATGGTTTTCTACAACAGAAAAGAAGAAGAAGATGACCTGAATGCTAAAAGGTAAGTCATATTCTCTTCCATTCTGGTATCCATTTGAGCTTAGTTTTTCTTTTTTTTTGTTTTTCTTTTTTTTTTTAATTTCCTTTGTTGCTCATTAATAGCTTTCCAAATCGTATTTAGTATGCATTAAATGCAAATTTTTCTACTTTTTATGCTTAGCCAGAAAGAGGACCAGACACAGAGGAGAAGAATTATTGTTAACTTCTTAGGGCTTATTGTCTCACACTTGCTGCTCACATAGCTGTTAGCACTTAGCAGACTCACTCAAATCCTATGTTGTTTCCTAATAGGATTAACATCTTTTGTTCACTTTGTGATTATATCTATTATATATCTTTAACTTATTGAATTCAAGTTTGGAGTTCAGAACCTTACTCCTTTGCTGGAAGTCCAGCTTTATGATGAATCAATCACACGTACAAGTGTATACATGTATATATGTCATACAAGTTTAATGAAAGTAACATTTTCATTGTAATGAAAAAGTCGATTGTTTGCATCCAAGAGGCACTGTAGAGTTCTTGCTTGCCATGATTCCAGCTCCTTTTGAAGAAGGTAAGGTTGCTTTTATTTAAAAAGTTTTATTTTAAATTGCCTGGAATTGGAACAGGAAGCATGTAGGCGGATAATGGCTGATGTACAGAAAGAAAGTCTTGCGTATAGCAACTTTTTTATTAAAAGTTGAAAGTGTATGTTTCTCTCTCTCTCTCTCTCTATGTATATATATACATACACACATACACCATACAAACACATCCATATATATGCTTTCTAATTTATTTTCATCCATGATGCAAGGATTTCACAGCCTTCAATTAGAGTTTCTTGTCCAGGAAATGAAATTCTTGATTGGTTTACGTTCCAAACTTAGTGGTCTTCAATGAATATCAAGCTTCCTCTTAATTGGCCACCAACTTCTTGGGTCTTGCTCTATGCGCTGTTGTTGCATTCTAGGATTGCCTTGTTTATTGGAGTCTGTGGATTTCATACCATCTCTTATTGGAGATAAATGATGGTCAATACCTCCATTTTTGTTTGAGTGTAAATGGATGGGATAAAGATAATGACACAAGAGGAATTGCTAATTCTGATCACATATTCCTGTATCTCTCAGGATTTTAATGAGAAAAAAGCTGATTATTGGTTCTCTGTTTGGAATGCCTCATTTAAATTCAACGCATCTAATAGGTCAGGAAAAAGTTCAATTGTAAAAAAGAGTGGGATCGGCTTATTATATGCCCAATATATGCAGAGTGATTTGCTATCATTTATCATGTTAGGAAACCAACGGTAGAAGCAGTTAAAGCTAAAAGACACAACCAGAATGAGTTTGATGTTGTGGTTTTCTGACCACTTTAGAGAAGAAATGTGAGAAGAAAAATAAAAATTAATTCTATTACTCATTTGGAAATAAAATTACAAAAATAAAAACATCTCTCTTGGAGAATTCTCACGTGGAACCTCTCTCCACACTATCAAATTTTCTCTGGAATTGCTCACTCTTCTCTCAAGCTCTCTCTGGAACTTAAACACTACTCTCAACACTCCTCACTTGGGTGATATTGAGGTTGCATCGCTTGAATGAAAACCACGGGATGGAGCCTATTTATAGGCTCACAAATTTGGCTGCATGTTCACCATTTTCAATCGGTTCTGACATTCAGCACCGAACTCTGCCATTGCCCACAATTGTTGAGCAAGTTGGAGTTCGGTGTTAAATGCAGCAATGGCTATTGTCAAAAATGGTGAACTGCTGGTTTCACACTGTCGGTGCAGTGTGGTGCGGCTGGACTTCACATTTGAGGCCAGTGGAAATGTGTTTATTGTCAACTTTTATGAAAAAGAAGATGATGTACCAGATCCTAAGAGAATTTGAAAATAGAAAAAATCATCTTGTGTTCTGTATACCAACGTAGGTGATTCGTATTCATCATTCTAGTGTCGATTTAAGCTTTAATTAGATTCTTATGTTTCTTTTGGACTCTAAAACCAACTTAAATTGTGTTTGGCTTGCATTAAATGAAAAATGTTCTATTTTGTTGTGCTAAGGGAGAATAAAAACACCAGAGTAAAGCAAAGGAAAGGAAAGTTTGTCAATTGCTTATGCCATCTAGTATGCATATTATTACGGTCCTTCTATTTTAACTATTTATTTTTTACTCTTATCATTGTTAAAGCAATCCATGATCGAAATGAGACTCTACAATCCATCATGTTCATTTGAACTGTGTCCTGTAAGACACCTTTACTTTCTTTAGTGAGTCATGGTCAATTGGTGGTTCAAGCCTAGTCATGTCTAGAATACCACTTGTAAATAATCCGATGAGCCTCATCCTAAAGTGTCAGTCAAGTTAGTCCTAACCTCGCTCACATATATATAATTTAGTTTGTGATAAATTTGAGATGCTCTAATTGGATATATTTGCTCAGACTAAGATTATTTGTCAAAGATTTTTTTTTATGAAATATCTTGGTTCATGAACACTCCCTTATACATGTATATTGATGTAATTCTGATCAAGTTAGGATTTCTTAATAGTGGAAGTTGAAGATACTTTTTGCTTGCGAGGTTTCCAAAATAAAGACTTAAGTTGCATTTATCGCTAAAGTTGTATTTTCATCTATTTTGCTTTGAGTATTGACCTCGGTTTTCCTCATGGCTTGCGTACGAACTATGACTTTAGAATATCATGTAAATACAAAATAGTGTTCAATCTGACAATATGATGTTATGCAGAGAATTAGAATTGAAAACGTGTAAAGGGCTCACTGCCATGATCAAGTTTTAGAAGAAAGAGAGAGAGAGAGAGAGAGAGAGAAATAGTGTGTCTATATATATTTATACAGAGTTCTACAATGAGAAATAGTGTGTATACATAGTTATACAGAGTTCTACAATGCCCGTATATATGCGCGCGCGCACAAACACACACGGAGACATACATATATGTTTTGGGTAAATACCAATGTATTAAAGCCTCTTACCCAAAAAAAAAAAATTGCATTAAGGCCAAAAGAATCCCACAGGAAATTACAAAGAGGCCATAGCCTCTGCCCCCTTAGCATTCATAATGTCAAAAATCGCGGCACTTCAACAAAATAACATAGTTTATCTGTATATGCTATATATGCCTAGGATGCGGAGAGTTTTGATGTCATTATAGCTAAGAGACTCCGGATGAGTTGAAGCCAGTGGCAGAGGAAGTGGCAGTGTAAGTAGGACTATGCGTTTTATAAGCTCCGATGAGGACAAAGAAATAGCAAACCAAATCCTAAGAGAATTTGATGACTATTACTTGGACGAGGAAAAGGAAGAAAAAGAGAAAACACATCCTAAAATAATTAGGGAAGAAATAATAATTATGATGTTGATCTTATGCTGCTATTTTTGATTTTCATGCAAAGCTGAAAAAGAATGAAGGAAAAGTCAATTTCCTTCAATAAACAGCAGGTAATTTATTCTTTGGATGGTTCTAATATTTGCAATAGAATTGTAAATAGATTGAGGTGTGCTATTAATAAAAGACTAATTCAATTTCTAAAGAGAACACCATTCCTTCACTGGTTTTTCTACATCTCATATGCATTTTGTTCTTGATCATTTAGATTTCAGAGAAGTGTACTAGTCGAAGGCTTATTCCGTGTGTATTTGACGAGTCTTAGTAGTCTTCTCAATTTGTATAATCTGAGATTTCTCAAAGGTTATATCAAGTAGTGCATAGTACATCTTCTCAAGTCCCTCCCTGATACACTTAGTAATGACTTAGATATCTCCATTAGTAATGACTAACGATACCCTTCGAAATATTTTCCTTCAAATTCCAGTCCAACTAATCTTGATGAACTTAAAACAGTTAACAACGAACTAGAAAGATTAAAACTATAGGAATAGGATAAGTCAGGGTAGACTCTATAAAATACTCCTTCATATGAAAGATCTACATTGGTCCTTGAAGCATATTTTTAGACAGTATGTATGGTCTAGATATCCTATGGAGTCCAACAGCACTAATAAAAGAAGGTGATAATAATGCTGTGGAAAACTATCATTGATGAATAAATGAAAAAGGATAAGATCCCAAAACTTTAATCTCAGTAAGAGGCACATATACTTATATAGAAAATGGAGTATGATCAGAAACTTTCATATATTTGTTAAAAAAAAAAAAAAAGAATAAAATTTCACGGGCTTAAAAATAAAGCATCAAAAAGCATCTTTATTGCCTTATGGCCTACATTGACAATATCATGTTTAACAGGGGGAGTCGAACATATTCCACTAATTGTTTTGAAAGAGATTATTTTTGGTTTACTGGCATTTAGATTTCAAGAACTTTCAAGTCCACAGAACTGTGTTCCCTTTACATTTTTATTTTTGGTAATTATGCAATAGAATTTATACTCGCAATTTTAATTATTTCGTATGTGGTAAGCATTCTAAAAGGTACTCTGCTTCTTCCTTGTAGGAACAATGAAGTTACCCAAGCAAGGCCAAGCACTTTTAACTTGAATTGCAAGTTTATAATCATAGTTTGCATGTCTTAACATATAGATTTGAAGGAGATTAATATGCCTTCCTCTTCTTTTTCTTCTTTTAATCTCTTTAATATAGCATTACTATTCTCTCATTATATTTATTAGCCTTCTGGTTTTATGTAGCACTCGAAACAAAGAATTGTTAATGGAAGCCAAAGGCAAATATTTGCTGTTCTAATTAAGCAGGGGCACCGGATGATTATGGTTTTTGTTTTGAGGTAAAATAGCTGCTCGTCATCATATCAATGAATATATATTTGAAGGCTAGGCCTGTTTGCGCTTTTGTCATGTGCATTGCAACAAAGTTGTACACTCCATTTCTTGTATTTAAAAAGAAATAAAGAGTATAATCTATTTTTTTATTTTATTTTATTTCAAAATGGGTTTAATCTATCTCTTCTGAAATTGCAGGAAAAAAAAAATAATACTTGGAAAACACGTACAATATATTACAATGTCCAACGTACATTTGTACCAGTGTAACCTAGTCGTTGGTATTAGCTGATGACACTTTTGACCATATATCTGACAAGTATGTAGGGTCTGGATTATCCTATGTAGCCCTAACTCCTAAGCACTAATAGTATTAATTAAGAATGTTAACCAATTAATGGGCCTTTCTAGTTTCTTTAATCAAAGAAGGGATGGATTTTGATTTTTAAACCCGGGGTATATGGGACACTCATGGAGTTTCATAAACAAATTGAAAAAGAAAATTGATCCTATCACTTTCAACCATGCAATGGCACGTATTGTGTATGAAAAAGAAAGAAAAAGATGCATCCACCGGCCTGCCAAAAGAGATGATGCGATTAGCGTCTTTGTTTAATTTATTGGCACATGGCCGACAGGCATTCACAGTCACTGAAACCTAGACTAGTAATTTGTTGTTTAGCAATATCAGATTAATTAGTTCGTTGGGATTTGGATTTCAACAGCTCTCAAGTCCTATAAATTTCATTCTCTTTTTACTTTTTTTCTTTTTAGCAAGTTTCCCAACTTAAAAAGTCATCAACATCATATTATATTCTAATTAAAGTTGCACTGTAATTTCAACTAAATTTCTTTCTCTGAATAAACGAGGCTAGGAAGTATCTAAGAAAGTCCAAGCAGTTAGTAATTTAACCTCTGGTTGGTGCTTTTTCATTTTTTTTTCTTTTTAAATTAAACTAGTTTGGCATTTTTTGTCATAGTTCTGGCTGGATTAGCAGTGTTTGAATATGGCTTCCTCTTCTTCTTCTTCTTATTCTTATATCCGTCCCCAAGAGAAGTATGCTGTTTTTGTTAGTTTCAGGGGACTGGACACCCGTGATAACTTTACCAGCCATCTTTATGAAGCTTTATGTAGGAAGAAGGTGCATACATTCATAGATGATAGACTTGAAAGAGGTGATGAAATTTCACCAGCACTTGTGAAAGTAATCAAGGAAGCAATGCTTTCAGTAATCATTTTCTCTTAAAACTATTCTTCTTCCACTTGGTACTTGGATGAGCTTGTTCAAATTCTTGAATGCAGGGAAAAAGGACAGATTATGATACCTGTTTTTTATCGCCTAGATCCATCCCATGTACGGAAATAGAAGGGCAGTTATGCAGTTGCATTTACTAAACTTGAAGAACGTTTCCAGAACAGGATGAACAAAGTGCATCAATGGAGGGCTGCTTTGACAGAAGCAGCCAATCTATCTGGGTGGGATTCACTGGTCACCAAGTATGTATAACTCTTTAAAACTTAGTTTTTTTCTATTTATCCCATAGAACCTTTGATCGTTCTACAAGCTATATTGCTTGATATTGCATGTTTCTTCAAAGGATATGATGCAAATTTTTTAGAAAGAATACTTGATGGTTGTGACCTCTTTGCAATCATAGGAATACAAAGTTTGATTGATAAGACTCTCATAACCATCATCAACAATAAGCTGCGAATGCATGATCTGCTGCAAGAAATGGGTAGAGAAATTGTCCGAGAAGACTACTAAACAACCTGGAGACCGTAGTAGATTATGGAAAACTGAGAATATCCATTATGTGTTCAAAGGAAACAGGGTAAGTGAACTAGATGCTTGACTTTCCTTTTAAAGAAGTTGGACTTTTCTTTCTATTCTTTATGAGCAACAAAAAATTGGTACCAGATATACTGTTTTCCAGTGTTTAACTGAAGTTTTTGTATGCTACTATATGTCTCATTTATTTACTAGGGATCTGCAAAAGTTGAAGGCATATTCCTAAATACATCTGAGATGAAAGAGATAATTCTGAGCCCTGAAATCTTCTCACAGATGCATAATCTAAGGTTGCTTAAAATTTATAATTTTGATGAGGAAGAGAAATGCAAACTGAAATTTCCTCAAGGTCTTCATTGCCTTCCTGATGCACTTACATATCTATATTGGGATGGATACCCTCTTAAATCTTTGCCATCATATTTTAGTCCAGAGAACATTGTTATCCTTCAAATGCCTTACAGCCAACTTGAGGAACTTTGGAATGGCATTCAGGTATGCTCTAATTTAATTATGATATTAAATACCACATTGTGTCAATTTCAAAAGAGCTATGCCAAGCAATCACAGCCATTATTATTTGCCTTGATAACTTTTCTTAAATATTAATTGCAGGATCTTGGGAAGTTAATAGAGATGGATCTTAGTCACTCTAAGCACTTGACTAAAATCCCAGACGCTGCTCACGCTCCGAACCTTGAGACTATAAATCTTGAATACTGTATAAGTTTGCTTCAACTTCCTCCAACTCTGCAATATCATTGCAAGCTCAGTTCTTTGAACATGAGATGCTACTCAAAACTTGAGAAACTTCCAGAGCTATCCAGGAATTTGAAAAGAGTTAGTTTTGGAAGGATGTACAGAAATAAAAGAAGTTCCCTCATCGATTGGATCTCTAGACAAACTCGAGTCTTTGAATCTTCACAACGGTAAAGTCCTTATGAATCTTCCGAGCAGCACTAGTAATATGGATTCACTCAAATCTCTGAGTCTCTCTGCCTGCGCATCCATTGACATGTTTCCAAGTCTTCCAAGGTTTCTAAGTCGGTTAGATATAAGTGGAACCCCGATAAAGGCAGTTCCATCATCAGTAGACGAACTGTCTGGTCTAGTTAAGTTTTATCTCAAAGGTTGCAAAAGGCTTGAGAGTCTCCCTACTCGCATTTATAATCTAAAAGCTCTCACATTTCTTTCTCTCTCTGTATGCTCAAAATTGAGATACATTCCGGAAATCTCAGAGCCTTTGGAAAGTTTACGCTTCCTCCATTTGGATGAAACAAGAAGTAAAGAGCCACCCTCTTCCATTGGAAATCTAAAGGGGCTTACAGAAGAGAACCTTGACAACTGCTGCAAGCTTAAAGCTCTACCAGACAGCATCAATAAATTAAACAATACAGAACACTTTTCCTTGTTTGGCTGCTCAAAACTTGAAAAATTCCCAACTTTATCAACTTCTTTAGCAAATTCGAATGCATGCCAACATAGCCTGGATTTAAAATTTTTCAATTGTATGATGTTGGATCATGAAGCAAGCAGGGGAATAATGGCTGATGTACATATCAGAATTTTGCGTATGGCAGCTTCTACATTAAAAGCTAAGAATGTAAGTTTGTTTCTTTCTTTCTTTCTATCTCTCTCTCTCTCTCTCTCTATATATATATATATATATATATTGTTTACATAGAATGTAAGTTTTTCGTCCATGATCAATGATTGTTTAAATGCTTTCTAATCCATTTCCATCCATGAGACAGGAATTTCCATTCTTTGCATCACCCTCGTTAAGAATTTGGTGTCCAGGAAATGAAATTCCAGATTGGTTTACGTACCAAACAGAGGGAGATGAAACTCCAGATTGGTTTACGCGGCCATCAAAGGGATCTTCACTGAATATCCAGCTTCCTCTAAATTGGCACTCCAACTTGTTGGGTATCGCTCTCTGTACTGTTGTTGCATTCAGGAATTGCGATCGTAATTTACCTTTGTGGATATCATGTAAATGCTCATTGAAGAGGAACAATGGTATAGGCCATAAGTTCAACTGGTTTATGAACTGGAATAGGATGATGGCTAGCAAGACTTGGGGAGTTGCAGAATCTGATCACATGTTCCGGTGGTATGACCATAGCATCTTTGAGGATTTTATTAAGAAACAAGCAAACTTTTTTTCCTCTACTTGTAATGCCACATTTATTTTCAACCCAGTGCATCAATTTTCAACCATCACAAAGTGTGGGATCAACTTATTATATGCCCAAGATGCAGAGAGACTTGGTATCCTTAGTCAAGATGATAGGGAACCAGATGTCAAACATAATATAACTAAGAGAAGCCGGAATGCGTTTGAAGCCGGTGAAGGTGTGATTTTTATAAGCTCTGACGAGGAAGAAGAAGATGATCAACCAAATCCTAAGAGAATTTGATGCATCTCTTCCAGATTAATGTAAGGTGACTCCTTTCATCATTCTAGTATCCATTTATGCTTAGTTAATTTCTTATTTTGTTTTGGACGTTAATGGAATTGTGTTTAGCTTGCATTAAATACAAATTATTCTACTTCTTATGCCAAACCATTGAAAAATAAAAATAAAAAAAAATCACGCGTTGACAGAGAAAAAGAAAACTTGTCAATTTCACATTTAATATTATTTAGGCTTCAAGCAAATTATTCAACTTTTTATGCTAAGCAAGAAGAAAAGGACAATACCAAAAAAAAAAAAAAAATGGCAATTTCATATGTCATCTGTTATTATGCATTATTAGTCGTTAGTAATCTATTATGAATTTCTTTTTTGTTCAATTTGAAAATGTGATTTTGGAAAATATGACATACATGTTCTCATACTTTCCCCTTGTATTGGCGTTAAAGGATTACTCTCACTCAAAACCCTATCCAGTCTCTAAATAGGATTAACATCTAGCTTGAGTTTGAGTTTGAATTTGTAGTTCAGTTCATCCCTCCTTAATTTGCAACTTTCCAGTGACTATAAGATGGTTAAAATTTAAGACAATGATTGAAGTGGTACCCTTGAGAATTGGGTGTTTCAAAAATCTTCAGTCCTTTCTTCTGCGTTACCGCAGAAGACTTAGGATCTTCCCACCGACAGTTGTAAGTTAACTAGTCTTAGATGGCTTAATCTTGGTGGCTGCTCAAATTTGGAAAACTTCCGATAAATAAGAATTTTGTCATTCAGGCGACTTTGCACGCTTCGCACACTTTTGCCAACCAAAAGAATTGAATAATACATGTAAAAGATATAAAGAACAATAAAAGCTTTATTGATATATAGTCTGAAACAATGATTTGAGTCCGAGATAGTAGATACCTCCATGAAAACTTAATTAATATCAACTCTATCATATCCGTGACAATCAGACCAACAAAAAAACATATGTAAATAGATAAATTAAAAACAATTAGACCAACAAACAAAAACAGAAATAGCTAAATTAAAATAAGTTGATAGGAGGAGTTGCATTAATTTGAACTAGATTTTCTTGGTAGTTAAACACTTGCGGTGATGTTCCATGAATATCTAAATCTTTAATTTTTCGGATGGAAGGGTCTACCAAAATCAGATCATGACGACATCCACCTCCGTGTACCTCGAGAAGAACCTTATTGTTGTTCCAAAATCCACTTATACTCGGTCCTAATAATTTGAAGGGTCCAACAGTAAATAGATTAGTCCATGATTCCTTGACACCATATTCACCCAACACCCATATGTTATGGGTCTCTGTTTGATTCTTTCTATCTTTAACATAATGATCAAGAGCAAGGGATGCATTATGAAACATAAGGCTATTCCGACAGTTACCATCACTGCTGCTTTCAATTATACAAGGAGGCAAAGGTGTTGTTATGAATACCTCATTGCTGATGTCGAATGACATGACATGTTCTCCATACTCTTCATTCCATACCAACCACGAAATCATTTCGCCACCGTTGCATCCTTCAATTGAATATGCCGACATAATATCACAAGTTGGGATGATGCCTGGTAGCAATTTCCAACAACCTGCTTTTAAGCTGTAAACTTCAACCTCTTGTTGGCACGGACGGACAGGGCGTCGATTGTCTTCAAACAATCTTTGGATTGAGACAAGTTTGTAATCATTGTTTTTGGGATCAAAACCGAATCCCATCTCTCGATGTTGAAACATTTTCTTATCCGGATTGCTTTTGTATAATCCATTTGGAATAATTTTTGCATCTCTTGTTGCAGGGTTCCACAAGACATACATATCTATACGCCTAAGACATACCACACCATTACAGCAGCCCACCACCTTGACGACACAATCTTTCGAACTCATTGAATCCATTAATGGAGTATCGGATAATATTGTTTGGGTATAAACGACTTCTAAGGTTTCATCACAAACTAAAGAGATGACATGCTTGCTACTGATAAGATCCTCGTATTTGACAAGGATATAAGAATTCCTTATCTTCCGGCGTACCTCAATGAAAGGCCGACTGGTGATAATGGAGTATAATGACTTGCAGACGCCTTTGCATCGTCGAAGATCTTCCGCTGGTAGACGTAACAGGATTGAAATCACCAACTCTATCGGAAGATCCTCCATCTTGCACTTGCTAATCGACATCATAACCAATTCTTGCACGAGCTTTTCAATTTCTTTAAACACAAATATCTCTTCAAAACCTGATACGCTCTGTACACAAATAAGTGAAAATAAATCAACACTGAGGTAGTAAACAATTTAAACATATAAATAATAATAATAATATAAAAAAAGATTAATTAATTTTGCGTGTTACACTACTAAAGCTTTGTAAAACCCCTCCCTCATCTATGCATGACTCTCTCTTTCTCTGTCGTGTAATTCATTGGGAGCTTAATAGCCCTGTAGGCTGCTCGTCAAAGAAGCCATGTCCTGCCCCTAAAGCTGTATGACTATATGTTAGAATTTGCCTGCTACTGCTGGTATATGTGTGTAGCTTAATATTTGCTCTTTCATATTGATCAAAAAAAAATATTTGCTGTTTGATATATATGATGTATTAGCTCCTAACCCTACCTAGCTAGCTACCATATAGGTTTGCTTTTCTTTGTTTCATACTGTCTCATTCTCTCATTATTCTGTCATTCTTTTAATTTTTGAATCAATCTGTTTAAGTAAAAATTTCTGAAGGAAAAATTTAAGCTGAAACCCTAAATGAAAGGAGAAAAAGGAGAACGAAAAAAAAAAAAAACATCTACCGGAAAGATTGCTCAATTCTCATTCATGAAAGACTGATTATGTTTACAAGGCTCAATTCTCACTCATGAAGATTGATACTGCTAACGTTTACAAGGCTTAATTCTCATTCATGAAGACTGATTACCTTTACAAGGCTTTTTCTATTTGTATCAACAAACAAAAGCAAGCTAAAACCAGCTTAGAAACAAAGCAACCTTTTTCTCACAAGCCAAGCTACTCTGTCATCGAAGCTGTGCTTTTTTGCTTTAGCTCACTTAAAGTCAGCTAATCAAAGCTGTGCTCTCGAATAGTTTAATTTTTTTATTTTCTCGAATAGTTTAATTTCTGGATTGCCAGAAGAGTGAAAAAAAACATGGCAGAGAACGTAAAGCCACTACTGAGAGAGTGCATGCGAATGTAAAGCTAGGCTATTATAGAGTGCCCAGGCTATTATAAATCAATCGAAGTTAACATCAAAAACCCTAGCCTGTTTCCAAATATATGTATGCATATATAATATACATGAAAATGCTATTGCGAGTTACCTGCCATTTGGTGGGGAGATAATTATCCATAGAATGCTATTTCTTTAAACACAATTTCTTTAAAAACTGTACAGTTCGTGGCAAATAGAAACAAGCTTACATGTTCAGAACCTGAAACGCCATGCATTTTGTGGTCTCCTTCCGCTGTACAGATAAATTAGAATAACTTTAAATTAGCATTGAGGTATTAATAATTTGAGACATTTAAATAATAAAAAAAGGCTTAATTATTCAGCTTGATATGCGATCCAATATGTTATTATATCCGTAATTAATGCCTAATCGACATGATACATCTCTCAGAAATAATTTATTAACTTTTTTTTTATTTAAAAAAAAAAAAGAAAGCATAACGTAAGGAAGAATAATAGAATAAAAAATGTTAGTAAATACTTCTAAGTTCTTGTTCAACTATGGCTAACCCTTGAGTTCTTTTCAAAATATTCCACTATTAGATTTTTTTTTTTTTCAAAAATACTAATGAAATAAAAACCAAATTGAGACTTAGCGTTTCACAAATTTCTCTTCAACTATCCCCAAACAAAAGAAAAATATCAATTAAATCTAAAAAATCTGCTCTTAGAACAGAAGAACAAAATAAAATAAAAAAATTAATTAAGCTTTTTTTGGAGTTAGAAAATAGGAGAGGAAAAAAATCAGGAGGAAAATAGAAAGGAAAAAAAAAAAAAAGACTACTGAAAAATTGCACTAAATTTTTTCACAGGCAAAAAAAAAAAAAATAGTTGTTCAATATTAATAATAATAAAAAAAAAAATGTACTCTGTAAAAATTCAAGGCAAAGCTTGAGCTCTTCAATGGAGTAAGCACGCGCCTAGCACAACAACCACCACTCTCTCAGTCTTTCCACAAATTTCAAGCAGAGAAAGGTTTCTGATAAAATAGATTTGATTCTTGGTGACTTAGGCACCAAAAACAATGAGATCGTAGAGGACTAAAGAGAAATAGAGAGGAATTGAGAGCCTTCAACCGAATCAAGAAGATGATCATAGACAACGATGATCTCTGACAAAGATAAGAAAGAGAGAGAGAGAGAGAGAGAGAGAGTGATCGACGATGAGAGAAAGACTGAGAATATAAAAGATGAGAGAGAGAGAGATCGTGAGAATTTATATATGGGTGTGTGTGAGAGAGAGAGAGAGAGAGAGAGATTTAGTGGGAGGGAAGAGAGCCAGAGGAAAATTTCGGTTTGATGAGGAATGATGGTGTGCTAGGTTTATATAATAAGAGTTATTCAAAGGAATCGAAGCTAATGTTATATGATTATTGTAATTACTTTTTAAAGACAGTAAACACGGATCTCAATTTCATTTTTAGAGATAGTAATATGTTTTGAAAATGTCATTAAATCGGAAAAAATAAATAAATAAAAATAAAATAATAAGATGAAATGGATTAGTTTTAATAGTTGAGTATTTTTATTTATGTATATGAGAATACCAGTATCCCCTTTGTCTATAATTCCAGTCATCCACCTTTCCTCCCCCCAATATGTACTTCAAAAATTTCGATGTAAACTGAACAAGCAATGTAAACCGAGAGAGATTGAGAGGGAGTGCACGGTCTAGAATATGGGAGTGTAATCGAAATCAGAAATACTTAAAGCCTTTTATATTTTGTAAACTGACTGAGTGCCCAGGCACTAAATTGTCCCATTAACATAAAAAATAATAATAATAATAAAAAATAAAACCCTAGCGTGTATATATATATATATATAATAGATATTAAATATCTATATACTATAAAAGCGGCTTGTGGCTTCTTATTTTTTCCTGGTTTTCTTATAAATTGTCCCAGTTAACATTAAAAAAAAAAGAAAAAAGCGAGCATACTTTCCAAAAAAATATTTACACTTTAAAAATTGATTTTTGAGATTAAAATATTGTACTTTGATTCCAATTGGTCTTATTTAATTTGATATAATTGAAATTCAATCAACATTTGTAGTTCCGGCGATATATTTTGCAATAGAAAAAATCTAATTGAAGCCAAAGACATAAAAGAGAACCAGTTCAGAGAATAAAAGACACAAAAGGAAAGCAATTTTAGTTAGAAAGGAAATGTCTTAATATTTTAATTATGTTTAATTTGTTAACTTAATGGGTAATAGATTGGGTCGTAATTTAACAAATAGGTTTATATTGGCATATTTCAA